>NW_027476129.1:997500-1002500 GCF_051020955.1 Megalopta genalis
AGAACTGCCTCTGCGAACACCGGTCTTGTTGGGTTGCCAGCCCGCTCGACTGTATTTAGTCGGCCCAGATAAACATAAGAAAGCCTCGGATAAACAATTAACCTCTGATGTATCCGGTGGGTCCACAGACTCATCCGGCCCGACTTCGCTATCCGACAGGCTGAGACAGGAATCCGACTCGTTCAAATGCAGAATGCCTGGCTGTAACAGGGAATTCGCCACTGTGAGGGGGAGAGGTGTCCACGAACAGCGTGTCCATAAGAGCTGGCACAATGAGAGACAAGTGGAAAATATTAGTAGTAAAAAACCACAGTGGTGTGCTGAGGAGATTGCACTGATGGCCCGACAGGAAGCCAGACTTACATTGGAAGGCGTGCGATTTATTAACAAAGCTCTACTTCCTCTCTTTCCCACTCGTAGTTTAGAAGCAATAAAAGGCCAGAGGAAGAATGACACCTATAAAGAAAAAGTCATAAGTTTAGTCCACGAAATGGAGAACACCATCCTCATCCAACAGCAACTTCAGCAACAACAACAACTACAACAACAGCCACAACAACAACAACAACAACAACAACAACAGGAGAACCTTGGCGATCACCATTTGTCGAATGATTTAATAACGGAGATCCTCGAAGGGCATCGGCGTCTGGAGCCTCTTGAGGGAGATCTTTTTTACGCCAAGAGACTCAACCAAGTTTATAATAATATTGGCACATTAAGCTTAGAGCAACTATTTGAAGAGCTCCAACTCTATTTATTAAAAGTCTTCCCAATGCCCCCGACCAAGAAAAAGGAGAAATCGCGAGCGGGGTTCCCTGACCAAGGAATCACAAAGCGCAAGGCCAGGAGGATTGAATACGCACGCACCCAAAGAGCCTGGAAGCGCGATCCCTGCAAATGCCTGAGAACCATCCTTAGAGACAAAGTCGCGTCACAGACTCGAATATTTAATCTGTTCTTGCTATGTGGAAAAATGCCGAAACATCTATTGGCCTCCAGGACGGTCCTCATCCCAAAGAAAGAGGATGCTTTAGAGCCCGGCGATTATAGGCCGATAACGGTCTCCTCGATAATTGCGCGAACTTTCCATAAGGTTCTAGGAAGACGAATCATGAATGCAATCCAACTTGATCCGAGACAAAAAGCGTTCGTGCCGAAGGATGGCTGCAGTGAAAATATCTTCGACCTAGATTTTGTACTCCGTTACCATCGGCAAAACTTCAAACCGCTATATATCGCATCGATGGACATGGCGAAGGCATTTGACTCAGTGACCCATAATACCATCAGGGATACACTAATAAGAGTAGGCATGCCGGATCCATTGGTGAGGTATGTAGTTGGTGCATATGAGGCTAGCACGACCAGAATCACGTGTGACAACTGGCAGTCGGAAGACATACATCCCACATGTGGAGTAAAGCAGGGTGACCCCCTGTCGCCAATAATCTTTAACTTGATTATGGACTCTCTCCTCTGCAGAATACCACCGGAAGTGGGTGTAGACGTCGATGGGATGCATTACAATGCACTCGCATTTGCCGATGACATGGTGTTTATGGCATCTACACCAAATGGACTCCAGACAACGATCGACACTGCTATTGGATACCTGGAGCAATGCGGGCTAAACATTAACGCCTCAAAGTCGTTTACAGTGTCCATTAGAAATATACCGCACGTGAAAAAATCGGTCGTTGATACTAAAACTAAGTTTCACTGCCATACAAAACAATTGCCGTCGCATTCGAGAGATGACGAATGGAGGTATCTGGGCGTGTCCTTCACTCCGGAGGGACGTCTCAAAATAAGTGAAGTGGTTAGACTGAAGGAAGCGCTGGAAAAACTCACGAAGGCACCCCTTAAACCACAACAAAGGATGTTTGCTCTGAGAGTCATGGTCCTTCTTGGACTCTACCACCTATTGACTCTCGGTCACACTACACTGAGCAAACTAAAGAATATTGATATAACGGTCCGGGGAGCGGTCCGCAAGTGGCTTGGACTTCCGCATGACACCACGAACTCCTACTTTCACGCACACGCCAAGGACGGTGGCCTATCCATACCATCAATGAGATGGCTCATGCCTTTCAGACGGAAAATAAGGTTGATGAAAATGGTGAGAGAAGGAGATGAACCCTCATCCTACCTAGCCTTAGAAATCCAGCGAGCCACTAGAAGATTGCGTGAGGGGTCTGCGGAGATAGGGACCTTGTGACATATTGAACAGCGCTGGGCTAAACTCCTCCACGCTTCGAGTGATGGCAAAGCTCTGAAGGACGCGAGGAAAGTTCCGCAACAACATCAATGGATAACTGACGGCAACCGCTTTCTCTCGGGAAGAGATTATGTCAACATAATCAAGATGCGTATAAACGCTCTCCCGACGAGATCTAGGACGGCTAGGGGCCGTAGGAAGGAGAGGATTTGCAGAGCGGGCTGCAACGAAACGGAGACACTCAATCACGTACTCCAGAGATGCCACCGAACCCACGGAGCAAGGATCGAAAGGCATAACGCCATTGCTAAATACCTCCGTAGGGCTCTGGAGAGCAAATTCAGCAAAGTGGAAGAAGAGCCACACTTCAAGACAACTGAAGGACTCCGTAAACCAGATCTGCTTGCAATAAAAGATCAACAGGCCATCGTTGTTAACGTACAAGTGGTGAGTGAACAAGCAGATCTGAGCAAATCTCACCAAAATAAGATCGACCGCTACTGGCAGCTTAAAGAGACAATAATATCGCAATATAACATCCGGGACATCAAATTCACCTCAGCCACCCTGTCTTGTCGTGGAATATGGGCAAAAAAATCGGCCGATGACCTGACTGCCTTGGGTATCCTAAGAAAGTCAGAATTAAAAATCCTCTCCACGCGAGCTCTGATTGGTGGCCTGACTGCATTTTTGGAAATTTAATAAAATGACCTCAATTAGGACCCAACACCGAACGGGCATCGGATGAATGTCGAAACCTGTCAACTCTACTGTGCTGCCTGCAGTCTCAGGCATAATGAGAGTGGGTAACTCTAAAATCTGAGTCCCACACTCCCGGACACGAACATCTAGCCGGCGTGCATAAAGTCATTTCTCCATCGATAAAAAAAAAAAAAGAAATAGCCAAATGCCTCGTCATCTAATTAGTGACGCACATGAATGGATTAACGAGATTCCCTACTGTCCCTATCTACTGGCGGGAGTTGCTAATGTATCCCTTTTCTCGTGGAAGCTGACCGCCAATGGCCAGTAGGTTGAAGCCAGACAAAGGGGTGCATGGCTAGCAAGCAGCGACCTCTCCGTGGTTCCCACTATGAGTATCTCGAGGGGTATGGGAAGGCCTAGTGTACCTCATCAACCATAAACCTCGGGGGAAACCAATGCTGCCACTGCGAAGGACTGGGGCCTGACTGTGTGTCTACGCTTGAGGGTCGGCGACCTCACCTCCCAGAGCCAAGTAGGGTGTTTGTAGGGCCTAGGCCAGGTGATATCGGGCCTAAGAGAGCCCATGGGCAGGGTGGAGCCCAGAAATAAAAAGAAAGAAAGGGTAATAACGCCCAAAAGTAAAAAGGGGAGTAGTGCCCCGACTGGGTAATAATACCCAGAAGAAAACAAAGGGTTCGAAAGGTCGGACGAGCCCAAAGTAACAAAGAGCAAAGTAATGGGAAGGGTCTGACAAGGAGCCCTGAACAAGAACAAAGAAAAATCGCCAGCCGAAAGCCGTACATACACATTTGACCAATGCTATTCAAACGGACACGATACGGAAATGAACGGGAAAGGACGAAGGCGGGTAGAAACTTTAAAACCAAATAATGCCAGACAGACAAAATAAAGCTAGGGCCTCGGACACAGGGACTCCCGTCCCTGGGGTCCCTGTGGCGGAATTAACCGCTATGGATAGGAGGGACATTGGCAACGACCTAGGCAATGCAATAGGATTAGATTCGGGTACACGTTTGGACGGGATCGGTCTTCGCGCCGTCCGCGTCCACCTCGTAAGGTGCGACGCTACGAATATAGGGAATAATTAGGAGAATCAACCCCCGCGACCCCCCAACCCCAACACGAAACCGCGGCCCCGCGATCGCGAATGTAGCCACGGGAGTAAGGATCCTACAGCTGAACATGCGACGCTCAGCTGTAGTAACGGGCGAAGTTAGGGAACTTATAGCGCAAAAACGGCTGGACGTCCTGCTCCTGCAGAAACTACACGTCAGCAGGCAAGGCGCAGGATATAGGGTAAACGGATTAGGGACCGGAGTGAGGGTGGCGGCGGTGAAAACCCACTCCCCGTGGGCCGCTGTCGCCATCCCCAACCCTCACTTTGAGGTCACGTTCATCTCACAGCTCAGTAACCCGCACTGCGCATGTGCGGAAGTACTGACCCCCGGCTTCTCCTTCTACGCGGTGTCTCATTACTTCCAATACCAAGACGAGATAGAGAAGCACCTCAAGCACTTGGAGACGGTACTCCTGGCATTGAGGGGGAAGAGAGTGATAATTTCTGTCGACGCGAACGCGCAATCCTCGCTCTGGAGCCCGCACAGCACAGACGAGAGGGGAGCGCAGTTAGAAAGATTAGTTTCCGCGCTTAGATTAACTGTAGCTAACGACGCTAGTCAACCACCCACCTTCTGGACGCCAAAAGGATCGTCATACATCGACGTTACCTTGGCATCCCCCTCCATGGCCCCCTATATTAAAGAATGGAGGATAAGAAGCGAATGGACGACTAGCGATCATAACGCCATCGACATCCGGCTGCGGGCACCTAGGGCCGCGACGGAAAATCAGGGAGCAGCGAACTCTCGGTTCGACACTCGTCGAGCGGATTGGGAGCGGTTCTCGGAGGCCCTATCCGACCACTCACGGTCGAGGCTCGAAGTCCTGAGTTTGGGGTCGGTGGAAGATGTAAGTAGGATGGCAGAGACGCTCACAGCCGTCATCACTGACGCCTGCACCGCGTCAAAGCCTAGGAAGAGGAAATTTAGAA
>NW_027476129.1:1007500-1051000 GCF_051020955.1 Megalopta genalis
ACGGGGCCGAGGCCGGCTCTGACCGGGCGAAGCAGAGCTTGCTTATGCCGGTCGATGTTAAAGCAGCTGAAACCACTGCGATAGAGAGAGGTCCGCATCCGGAAACTGCGGACGTCGTGCCCGGAAAAGCCCCTTCCTCACCGTTGACCGGTTCATCAGAAGGGAAGATCGTCCCTCGAGGGGAGTAACTCACTTAGCCACATTCCCCCGGCGGCTCGGTCCCGAGGAGGGTCGAGCCGCCGGGAGAATGTTTCCAGCGGGGGCCACGGGGAGGCGGAGTTACCAGCATGACGCTCGATCTCTAACAGGCTCTCCATTCGAGAGTGTTTGCGGCGGCCGTCGTCGCGACTCGCTGAAATGCGGCTCGCGAGGACTTTCGCCGCTGCTCGCTCCTGGATCACCGCTTGTTGTTGGACAAGGGGTGCCTGCGCATCCAGGAGTGGGCAGGTGGTGTGTGGTGTGTGGCGGGTGGTGGAGGGTTGAGATTGAGGCTACGGGGGTTGTTGCGAGGGGGGTTTAGGGGGTCTGGCTCTATTGCCAGTCAGGTTTTTGCCTGGAGTCTTCCACACATAACTCCGTTTGGCTCTGGGGATAGTCTGCGCGGTGCCCGGGTTTGAGCTGGCAGTGGGCTGTCTGCCACTGCGGGTGCTAGGGCCGGGGGTGGCCGGGGGGGGTGACGGGGGTCTAGGATTAATAATTAGGTCGTCTCTGAGTGTCATAACTTTGACCGCGAAGTTGGCAAAATGCGGAAAGTTTTCTTTGTTGACAAGCTCGTGGAGATGACAGGGCCAGGGGGTGTTGTTGGCTCGCAATTCCGTTGCGAGCCTCGTCCTGTGTTCGAGTACTGAAGGGCACTCGAAGATGATGTGCCTGACAGTGTCGATGGCACCACAGTCACACGCGTCATCGGACGAGATCTTGAGGGCGTGAAGCTTTTGTTTTATGCGTCCATGCCCCATGAGGAGCTGGGTCGCATAAAAGTTGTGCGGGAGGGATTTGATGCGCATTCTTTCATGCGTGCTGCTAAAGAAGTCGTGGGTGATTCGACTCATCCCATTCCTTCTGCCAAATAGCCAGGGTTTGTTCTTTAATAGAACTGGCGATTTCAGAGATTTCGGTGAGGGGAGCGTTCGGTGGGTGGGGAGAATGGTTTATCTCGCCGATAGTGAACGGTTGGTTGTTTCTGAGATGGAAGAGGGCTTTGCGCTCTCTGAGAATTAGGTCTATGGGAGGGGCTCCGGCAACGATGGAGAGGGCGTCGAGAGAAGTAGTGCGGTAGGCGCGAGTGGTGCGGATGAGGACGAACCTTTGGGATTGTCGCAGCTTCCTAACATGCCACTTGTTGAGCCTATCGGCCCAGCTAGCGGCCGCGTACGAAACGATGGGGACGTAGAGGCCATTGTATAGGGTCCTCATGCTATTCTGATTAAGACCCCAGTGGGTCTTGGCAATTCGAGAAAGCTGGTTGAATAAGGTCTTGCTTCTGCCCGCCACGTGGTTGACGTGCGGGGTGACATTGAAGCGGGGACCGAAATGTACACCCAGATACCGGATTGAGGCCGGCATCTTAAGCGAACAATTGTCAATGCGGATAGTAGGGGGTCTACGGGTGTCGAGGAAGCCTTTCGCGAGGAAGATTTCCGACTTGGCTTTTGACAGCTCAAGTTTGTTCCTGAGACACCAGGCGGATATGATGTCCGTGATGACGGAGGATCTAGTTTCAATTTCTTTTCTACTGTTGCCGGAGACGACGACCGCAAGGTCGTCGGCGTAGGCCGTTGCGTCATAACCGCAACGGTGAATGGCGGTGAGGAGGTCGTCGAAGACGAGGTTCCAAAGATAGGGACCAAGGACTGAGCCTTGCGGGCAGACCCTGGTGACTATCTTGGAGGAAACGGAGCTGTTGGAGGTGATCATGGCGGATGTGTGAGACAGGTAGTTCCGGATTAACCTGTAGAGGTTGCTGGGGCAGCATCTCGCTTTGAGTTGCTGGAGGATGGCGGGCCACCAGACGTTGTCGAAGGCACCGCTGATGTCGAGCAGAAGGGCGATCGCATACTTTTCGTTGCTATTGAGGGTGGACTCGCGTAGTCGTAGGATGGCGTGTTCAGTGGAGAGCCCAGTTTTAAACCCGAACTGAGAGGTAGAAGCTAGGGGGTGACTGTTGAAAACGTTCGACAGTCTGTCGGCGATGAGCCGCTCAAGGGTCTTACTAATGATGGGAAGAAGGCAGATAGGCCTGTAAGATTTTGGGTCGGTTCTGGGCTTCTCAGGGCTCTTACGGAGAACCTTCACGACTCCTGTCTTCCAGATCGTAGGGAATTTGCCGTGAGCTACACAGCTATTGAAAAGTAGGGTAATCTCCCGATGGAGGTGGCCCCAAGCACGCTTGAGGACGACCGCCTCCATCAGGTCCTGACCGGAGGCTTTGTTGATCTTAATACGCTTGATTGCGCGTGATACCTCTTCCATCTCGAAGCAAGGGGCATTGGGGGTGTCGGGGATGGTGTTCGCGAGTTGTCGGACTTCCGCGTGGTAGGCGGAGTCCGACTGCGGAGAGTCGTCGGGCATCAGCGCGTGGAGGAGAGCCCTACTCGATTCCTCCCAGGAGGAGGTTTGCGCGTTTCCGGTGGAGATTGAGACCGGGATATCCTCAGCACGGACTTTGCCAGTAACTGTTCTATATGGGATGCCCCAAGGATTGGCATTTCCCTGCTTGGTGACAAAATCTCTCCAGCTTTGAAGTTTGGATTTGTGGATGGTGGCGGTGTATCTATTCCTGAGTTGCCTGTACTGGGCTTTCAGGATTGCTTTACGAGCGGAGTTGGGTTCTGATTGGTAAGTTCTTTTCGTGTGGCGGACCTCGGATCTGAGGGATGTGAGCTGAGGGGTCCACCACGGGACTGATCTCGGAAATCTGGTCTTCTTTGGGATTGCGGTGTTGGAGGCTGCAGTGATTATGTTCTGAATATCCGCGCTAAGGATATCGGGGTCGACAGCGTAGGGGTCGTCCGGGAGGGGGGGGGGTATTCCGCTGTGAGAGCTGGGATAATTCTGTCGAATTCATCCCAGTCGGCTCTCTTGATATTGTAGCGGGTTTGGGGGGGGGGGGGGGGGTCGGTGCCAGTGGGGGTTGGGACGCTAATCGAGAAGGTGATCAGGTTGTGATCGCTGGTGGACCTGTCTGGATGGACAGTCCACGTAGAGATATGGCTGGAGAGGACGTTTGTGGCAAGCGTTAGGTCGATATTGGATCGACTGTGAGCGTTATCGAAGGTAGGGGTGCTCGAGGGTTCGTTCATTACGACCAATCGGGATTGAGCAATGAAGTCCTCCATTGTTTCGCCTCTTTCATCGGTGGTTTGGTTGTACCAAAGCGGCGACTTGGCGTTGCAATCGGCAACGAACAGGATGTTGCGGTTTTGGATGGAGTGCAGGATGGTTTCCATGTGGTGGAGGAAGGGCTGGATGTCGTCACTGTACTGGAAGTACAAGTTGACGACGATGAATTTCAGGTCGTAGAGGGTGATTTCTACGCATGTGCAATGAGTATTGCACAGCCAGTCTATTTTAAGGACGGTTATGTTGGGGTTTCTGATAACCAGTGCTGCCTTGGGGAGACCAGGAACCGAGAGGCTGGAGAACCTTTTGCTATCAGTGACTATCCGGGAATTCGGGCCGAAGCTACTAAGGGCGTTGTTAAAGGAGTAGGGCTCCTGGATCGCGAGAATGTCAATACCTTCCTCAAAGGCGCAGACTTTTAACTCCTCGAGAGCCAATCTGGAGTTCTGTGCGTTGACCTGGCCTATCCTAATAAAGGGCTTGGGTTGCGAGGGGTAAGGTTTACAGACCATAATCCGTATGTGAAAGTACCTGATTTATGGCCGCAACGTAGGCATGGCACTGCCTATCGGTGACAGGGTGGGCAGAGGGTTTGCCGGTTTTGTGGCAGTTATGGCATCGTGCTGGTTTTGCCTTGTTGGGACAGGTCTTAAAGGTGTGGCCCTGCTCGGAGCAGTGGCCACTGGTGTCTTTTTCAGCGCGACAGAACTTCGTGGTGTGGCCGAAACTGTGGCACTTATAACACCGTGTGGCTGCGATGTAGTCGTTGACTCTGCAACAACTCCATCCTACATAGACACGTTCCTTTTTGATCAGGACGTCGCGGGCCTGTTTGGATACTTCAAGTATCCAGTTACTTTTGTCCTTATTTCTGTCTCCGGACTCGAATGCTAGTTTGATTTGCTGGGAGAGAGCTTGATCGGGAGCGTCTAGATTCTGACTGACGATGGCACGGAGGGTGGCATCGTCGCTTTCCATTTTCGGAACGCCATAGAGAATAATCCTCGGGTTTCTTTTAAGGGGAGCGCCGACGATGAGGCCGGCAGCTTTGAGCTGGGGGTTGTTTCTGAGGGTGGTGAGGTCGGAGTCCTTAGGGGACTCGACCAGGATGCCGTTCCCCTGAATTTTCCTAATGCTTCTGATTTGGAGTTTGCACTCCGAGGGAGAGACTAATTTAAGGACCGTTTCCTTAGTTTTATCACTGGACTCGAAGGATTTCGGGTCCTGCGGCAGGATGGTGATAGCACTGGGGGGGGGGGGGGTCTGCTTAAGGTTCGAGATGGCAGCTGTCTTGGAGCGGACCCCGACTCTCTCGGCGTAGGTGGTGGGCCGAGAGGGTTCCTTCGGGACCTGACAGTGCTCGGTAACAGACTCGAGGGTTTTACGCTGTTGTCTGTTCTCGGACCTTATAGCCTTTATTTGGCCTTCCAAGTTGCTGCAGCGGAGCAAGGACTCGCCGAGGATGCTGTGAAGCTTGGCGACCTTGGAAGCAATGAACTGAGAGGCGTCCGGGTAGAGACCATTGTCCTGGTCCATGAGAAATCTCATGACGGCCATGGTCACTTTCTCGGACTTGGGCCGAAGGTCATTCGCGGTGAGATCGGGTGCTGGGGCTTCCGTGACCGGTTTTTCGCGAGTCTGGGCGGGGCTAGGAGCGGGGGCGACCAGGGGTGGAGAGGGAACCTCAGACCTTTTCATGGTCTTTTTAGACTTACGGCGCTGGATTGCCGCGAGGGGGGTGTCGGAGTCCGAGTTGTCGGACCGGATGCGTCGCTTGCTCTTGCGATGCCGTGTGGGGACCATAGTGTAGCCCTCTGAGTCGGAGACCTCGGTGTCCATCACGCTGATCGATGATGGCGGCCCGGTGAAAGGCGGAGGGGCCGGTTCCTGAGCTGGCCTCCGGCCCAGGGAGGCTCATACTCGGTTCCGGGGCCGGGAACGACGTTTGTTCTGATGTCAGTATTTTTTAGCTGGAAACAGTGCAATAATAAGAGAAAAAAAAAAAATTTTCGGAAATTTATTTATAAAAAAAAATTCCTGAATTTGTTTATAAAATTGTTTAAACAATTATTTAGACAATCGGTCGCCTGGTGTTGTCAACGGCTGGTTACGCCTGGACTGGTGTTGCTGAAACAGAGGAAAAAAGACAGAATTAATTTCGGAAGTGTTTGAATTTGGCGCCCGTGGTAGTTTGCTGCTCCCTGGTTTTCCGAGCGGAGGCTCGAAGGTTGTTTTCCGCCGGAGGGAACTTCCGCTGCCAACCTCGCCAAAATTTTAAGGGTTGGCAGCCCTGAATCCCTGCACGCCGACGGGAGGCTCTGACTGGCTGGGCTGGACTGGTTCCGGACAGCAGCGCCACCCCACGCTGACGGTGGCGTCTCGAAACTCGAGGTGGAAGAGAGCGTGGTTTCGATCTATTGAGGAGTTTTTAAGAATCCACAGTTTTATCACTATTGTCACGCACGATATGTCAAATTGAAGGTCTTTAAAAACAATTAATTTTCACATAAGCAGTTTCTGTTTGGGATCGATATTCCCGGAGGAATCCGCTCCCAAAGCTCGACGTGCCGGAGCACGTGGCGTGGATTACACAGGCTGTTTTTCACAAAATCCTTGATCGATGTACGCAATTTTTATATCGGCGTGATCGGCTGATCGTCCTCTGCACTCTGGTAGCACTGGGATAATTCTCACTTGATGAAAAACGACTTTCGCAGAACTTTGACGGCGGAGCGTCCTGACAGCGCATCAAGATCCTGCGACACCTAGCGGCGAAGTCCGGAAGCTATACACACCAAGGAATACGAATATTATACCAAGAGATCGAAAACAATACGCTGTTCGGACGTTTTGACTAGCTGTCGCACAGTGCAGACGCGCCGACCCGTCGCTCCGCATTTCGAGCGCAATTTCAGTGCTTTTTCAGTTCAGAAAATTACAGAGAGTGTTTGGTTGTGTTGCAGGAGTCAAACTGAATGATTTGATGCAAAAAGTTTAATTAAACTCCCAATAGTTTGCCGGGAAACATCGATAGTTCGATCGCAAGAGAGAGATAGAGATAGACGATCCGCGTTATGTTAAATATTTCAAGGTTCCCGATCCCACAGAATTATAAAAAGTAAACAGCTGTGTAGCGGGGATCACAACTAGTAATTTCATGTATAAAGTTTAATTAATCTCCCATTAGTTTGCCGGGAAACATCGATTCTACCGATCTAGAAAGAGACAGAGATAGACGCTCCGCGTTATGTTAAATATTTCAAGGTACCCGATTCCACAAAATTATAAGAAGTATGCAGCTGTGTAGCAGGGATCACAACTAGATATTTCATGTATAAAGTTTAATTATTCTCCCATTAGTTTGCCGGGAAACATCGATTCTTCCGATCTAGAAAGAGACAGAGAAAGTCGATCCGCGCTATGTTAAATATTTCAAGGTTTACGATTCCACAAAATTATAAAAAGTATACGGCTGTGTAGCGTGGATCACAACGAGTAATTTCATGTATAAAGTTTAATTAATCTCCCATTAGTTTGCCGGGAAACAAAGATTCTTCCGATCTAGAAAGAGACAGAGATAGACGATCCGCGTTATGTTAAATATTTCAAAGTTCCCGATTCCACAAAATTATAAAAAGTATACGGCTGTGTAGCGGGGATCACAACGAGTAATTTCATGTATAAAGTTTAATTAATCTCCCAATAGTTTGCCGGGAAACATCAATTCTTCCGATCTAGAAAGAGACAGAGAAAGTCGATCCGCGTTATGTTAAATATTTCAAGGTTTACGATTCCACAAAATTATAAAAAGTATACGGCTGTGTAGCGGGCATCACAACGAGTAATTTCATTTATAATGTTTAATTAATCTCCCATTAGTTTGCCGGGAAACATCGATTCTTCCGATCTAGAAAGAGACAGAGATAGACGATCCGCGTAATGTTAAATATTTCAAGGTTCTCGATTGCACAAAATTATAAAAAGTATACGGCTGTGTAGCAGGGATCACAACTAGTAATTTCATGTATAAAGTTTAATTAATCTCCCATTAGTTTGCCGGGATACATCGATTCTTCCGATCTAGAAAGAGACAGAGACAGTCGATCCGCGTTATGTTAAATATTTCAAGGTTCCCGATTCCACAAAATTATAAAAAGTATACGGCTGTGCAGCGAGGATCAAAACGAGCAATTTCATGTATAAAGTTTAATTAATCTCCCATTAGTTTGCCGGGAAACATCGATTCTTCCGATCTAGAAAGAGGCAGAGATGGACGATCCGCGTTATGTTAAATATTTCAAGGTTCCCGATTCCACAAAATTATAAAAAGTATACGGCTGTGTAGCGGGGATCACAACGAGTAATTTCATGTATAAAGTTTAATTAATCTCCCATTAGTTTGCCGAGAAACAACGATTCTTCCGATCTAGAAAGAGGCAGAGAGAGACGATCCGCGTTATGTTAAATATTTCAAGGTTCCCGAATCCACAAAATTATAAAAAGTATATGGCTGTGTAGCGAGGATCACAACGAGTAATTTCATGTATAAAGTTTAATTAATCTCCCATTAGTTTGCCGGGAAACATCGATTCTTCCGATCTAGAAAGAGACAGAGATAGACGATCCACGTTATGTTAAGTATTTCAAGGTTTCCGATTCCACAAAATTATAAAAAGTATTCGGCTGTGTAGCAGGGATCACAGCTAGTAATTTCATGTATAAAGTTTAATTAATCTCCCATTAGTTTGCCGAGAAACATCGATTATTCCGATCTAGAAAGAGACAGAGACAGTCGATCCGCGTTATGTTAAGTATTTCAAGGTTCCCGAGTCCACAAAATTATAAAAAGTATCCGGCTGTGTAGCAGGGATCACAACTAGATATTTCATGTATAAAGTTTAATTATTCTCCCATTAGTTTGCCGGGAAACATCGATTCTTCCGATCTAGAAAGAGACAGAGAAAGTCGATCCGCGCTATGTTAAATATTTCAAGGTTTACGATTCCACAAAATTATAAAAAGTATACGGCTGTGTAGCGTGGATCACAACGAGTAATTTCATGTATAAAGTTTAATTAATCTCCCATTAGTTTGCCGGAAACAAAGATTCTTCCGATCTAGAAAGAGACAGAGATAGACGATCCGCGTTATGTTAAATATTTCAAAGTTCCCGATTCCACAAAATTATAAAAAGTATACGGCTGTGTAGCGGGGATCACAACGAGTAATTTCATGTATAAAGTTTAATTAATCTCCCAATAGTTTCCCGGGAAACATCAATTCTTCCGATCTAGAAAGAGACAGAGAAAGTCGATCCGCGTTATGTTAAATATTTCAAGGTTTACGATTCCACAAAATTATAAAAAGTATACGGCTGTGTAGCGGGCATCACAACGAGTAATTTCATTTATAATGTTTAATTAATCTCCCATTAGTTTGCCGGGAAACATCGATTCTTCCGATCTAGAAAGAGACAGAGATAGACGATCCGCGTAATGTTAAATATTTCAAGGTTCTCGATTGCACAAAATTATAAAAAGTATACGGCTGTGTAGCAGGGATCACAACTAGTAATTTCATGTATAAAGTTTAATTAATCTCCCATTAGTTTGCCGGGATACATCGATTCTTCCGATCTAGAAAGAGACAGAGACAGTCGATCCGCGTTATGTTAAATATTTCAAGGTTCCCGATTCCACAAAATTATAAAAAGTATACGGCTGTGCAGCGGGGATCAAAACGAGTAATTTCATGTATAAAGTTTAATTAATCTCCCATTAGTTTGCCGGGAAACATCGATTCTTCCGATCTAGAAAGAGGCAGAGATGGACGATCCGCGTTATGTTAAATATTTCAAGGTTCCTGATTCTACAAAATTATAAAAAGTATACGGCTGTGTAGCGGGGATCACAACGAGTAATTTCATGTATAAAGTTTAATTAATCTCCCATTAGTTTGCCGGGAAACACCGATTCTCCCCCCTGTGTCCGCTACCTTGTCGTGGTGGGGGGGCTTCGTGCCCCAATGATCCTCAAGGCTGTGCCGGCGGGGATTTTATTCCCTGGCAGGTTCTACCTAGCCGGAGTGGCTTGAGGTGAGGGGCCAACTAAAGTCGGACACATACCGTAAACCTGTGGTCATGTTTTACAGGAACGGGGGTCTTGCCTTAACCGGCCGGACCGCGAGGATGACAACCTCTCTAAAAAATCCCTAGCCCCAAGCAGCGTTGCGCGGTGAAGAGGGCGTAGCTGGAGTAAGCGCCAGCTATGGTTGGTGGGTGCACCAATCTTTAGCGGACAACCCCGGGGTACCTGGCGACCCCCCGGGCGTATTAGCCTTCCCCGGGTATGGCGGCTCTACCCGGGGTGACCTCCTTTCCGACCACACTCGTGGGATCAGTTATGGATTCTTTTTCAAAAATAACCGGTGAGGGGGGTAACGAGCGAGAGGGAGAGGCGTGCGAGCCAATTGTGCGCCTAAACAGATGTGTAGAGCCGGTGTCGCGGAGGCATTCTGCCACACGCGGCACCAAGAGGCCTGCGGAGGGCCTTGGCGACTGCGACGGGGGGGAGGAGTCGGACTTCTCCGTCTCCTCCCACCACTCGTCGCAGAGCGTCCCGGGCACCTCCACGAGGAAACGGGGCCGGCCACCGACGACCGGGCAATACGTTGGCCTCCAAGAGGCCAAACGGAGACAGGCTGAGGCTGAGAAAAGCCTCATAGCGGGCATTTTCGACCCGGTTGCCCCGGGACCGAGGCCCGCGAGTTCAAGCGACCCACTCCCTGATGAGATGGAGGTCGCTGCGGATTTCCGGGGCCGCCCGACGCGGGACGTTGCGGCCGCGGTAATGGAGTGCCTGGGCGATGTGGCCAGGATATCCAATGCCGCGACGGGGCTGAAGGCCAGTGCGGTGCGGTCCCTCCGGACGGCGGCCCTGAGCAGCAGGGTGGGCGTTGCGGAGCTGGCAGTTCGGTCGGCTCCCAGCGCCACCCGGCTGTTGGAGGCCGAAAATGCCACATTGAGGGAGCAGTTGGCGGAGTTACGGGCGGAGGTCGCCCGACTCCGTCAAGCGGTGGAGGCGGGGCCGGCTGCTGCCGGGATGGCTCCGCCGCTGCCCCCTGGGGGGGGCAAGGGGTTGCGGCCGGTTGTCGGCACTCGGGGGCCCCAGTCCCCTGGGCGAGGAGGGTACTCGCCCCCACCCGCGGCTGTGCCAGCCGACTTGCTGGCACAAATCGGCTCCCTTATCGATGCCAAATTGGCATCGTTCAGAAGGGAGCTGGTTCCGCGGGTGCGAGGCCCGCGATCGGCGGCACCCGTGCCGTCCGCCCCACCTCTGCCGATGGACAGGAGGGGGGGAAAGAAGAAGGGTGGCAGTGGGGGAGGGACTGTGGTCGCTAAGGCGACGCAATTGCAGCCCGCCCCCACTGTTGCGCCGCCCTCCAACACACCTCCAACTGAGGTGTGGTCAAAGGTAGTTGGCCGGAAGGCCAAAAGGGCGGCTGCCGCGGATAAACCCGCGGCAGCTGCCAAGGCTGCTTTAACCCAGAGGGCGGCGAGGCGGGTGGCACCGGCTGCCCCCAAAAAGGCTCCCCTGCCGCCGCGTCCGCCCCGCACGGCCGCCGTTACTATAACGGTACCGGCCGGCGGGGCGATGAGTTATGCCGAGGCGATGACCACTGCCAGGTCCAAAATAGACCTGGCAGAAATTGGCATCGCCTCGCTGAAGCCCAGGAGAGCGGTGACGGGGGCAATAATTTTGGAGGTCCCCGGAGCCGATGGAGTAGCCAAGGCCACTGCCTTGGCCTCTAAGATGGCTGACGCGCTGGCAGGGACCGGCGTGAAGGTCGCGCGCCCAATCAAAAAGGCCGACCTTAGGGTGCGCGGCCTGGTCGACTCGACCACGCCGGTGGAGGTCGCCGAAGCTGTCGCCCGTGTGGGAGGGTGCGACCGGGGGGATGTGAAGACCGGCGAAATCCGGTCTTCCCCCTCTGGTTTGGGCACCCTCTGGGTCCAGTGCCCTGCCGCGGCCGCACGTAAAGTTGCGGTCGCCGGCAAACTGACGGTGGGCTGGACCCAGGCGACGGTGGAGGCCCTCAGCGCCCGGCCCTTGCAGTGCTACCGCTGCTTTGGCTTAGGCCACACGAGGCAGCGGTGAACTGCGGCCGAGGATCGGTCCGGCTGCTGTTTCGGGTGCGGCAGTCAGGACCATAAGGTGGCTGGCTGCACAGAAAAGCCAAAGTGCCCGCTTTGCGCGGGTGCTGGCAAGCCGGCCGGCCACCGCCTCGGCAGCCGGGCGTGCCCTGCCAGCGCGAGACGCGGCAGAGGAAGCAGGGGGAGGAGAACCACGACGGCCAAGGCGGCAGCCGCCGTGGCAGCTCCTAAAACAAAGGATCCGGCACCCAAGGATGCCACCGTCGCGCCCGCGGGGGCGGTTGGGGCTGATAAAACCCCAGACGCCACCGCTCCCGCGGCAGCGATGGAGATTGAGGCGCCAGAGTAATGGGGCCTACTGGCCCTATTATTCAGGCCAACCTGAACCACTCGGTCAGGGCACAAGATCTTTTCGTGCAATTCCTGGCCGAGTGGGGTGCCGGGTTGGCCGTAGCGGCGGAGCCGTACCGGGTCCCCGACCATCCACATTGGATGGGGGACTTGGACGGCTCTGCCGTTATAATATGGGCAGGTCGGCCGGGGTCCCCGGCGTGCTCCGTTATCAAGCGCGGCCGGGGATACCTGGCCGTTGACTGGGGCGGCACCGTGGTTGTGGCGATCTACGCACCTCCGAGGTGGTCCCTCGTGGAGTTTGAACAGTTTCTGGACGTGGTGGGGAGATGCGTCTCCCGCTGCCAGCCACGTCCGGTGCTGGTCCTGGGGGACTTCAACGCCAAGTCTTCAGCTTGGGGTTCCCCCAGGACGGACCCGAGGGGCCGGGAGGTGCTTGATTGGGCGGCGGGACTCGAGCTCCGTCTCCTAAACACGGGCTCGGTCCATACGTGCGTGCGGTACAACGGGGGGTCCATCGTTGACCTATCATGGGCAACGCCCCCGGCCGTGCGCCGTATTACGGGGTGGAGGGTGGCGGAGGAGGTCGAGACGCTATCCGACCACAGATACATTGTTCTCGGCCTCTCCGCCGCCCCATCGACACCCCGACGTCGCCCCGCTGATGAGGGATCGCCTCAGCCGCGGTGGGCGCTGAAGCGCCTCGACCAGGACGCTCTGATGGCGGCAGCCCACGTCGTGGCCTGGCCGGCAACACCGGCCGGGCCAGTCGACGGGACAAGGGAGGCCCATTGGTTCCGGGGCGCAATGACGTCGATTTGCGACGTCGCCATGCCCCGGGCCAGGGTCTTCCCGAGGAAGGCGGTGTACTGGTGGTCGCGCGCGATAGCGGATTTACGCACAGAGTGCGTCCGCGCGCGACGCCAGTACGCCCGCGCCCGTCGACGACGACGTTCCGACGTGGAGCTGGCTATCCAGCTGTATGGGCGATACAGGGAGAAGGTGGTCGCCATGCAGCTGGCCATCAGGCAGGCGAAGAGCCAGGCCTGGCGCGACTTTCTCGGGTCTCTGAACCGAGATCCGTGGGGGCGCCCATACAAAATGGCGATGGGACGTTTACGTCCCTGGGCGCCCCCTCTGACGGAAAGCCTGGATCCGGGGATGCTCGGACGGGTCGTGGACGCGCTATTCCCCGTCAGCGGGGAGGCGTCCCGGCCCGTCCCTCAGCTAGAGGGACATGAGTGGTCCCCGGATCTGGAGGTCGCGCCGGAGGAAATGGCCGGGGTAGTCAAATGGCTTCGGGGCAAGAATACTGCCCCGGGGCCGGACGGTATCCCCGTCCGGGTCTGGTTGCTTGCCATGAGCGTCCTGGGCGGGAGGCTCAGAAGCCTCTTCTCCGGGCTCCTGAGGTCCGGGGTGTTCCCGGACCTCTGGAGGAGAAGTCGGATGGTCCTCTTAAGGAAGGATGGGAGGCCTGCGGATTCTCCCTCCGCGTACCGGCCCATTTGCCTCCTGGACGAGGTGGGCAAGATCTTTGAGAAGATTATTGCTGCCCGCCTCGCCAGGCACCTGTCCCGCGTTGGCCCCGATCTGGCGGACTGCCAGTTCGGCTTCCGGGAGGGGCGGTCGACGGTCGACCCAATCGACCGTCTAAAGTCCCTCTCGGACAATGCCGTGGCACGGGGCGGGGTGTGCTTGCCGGTGTCGATCGACATCGTCAATGCATTTAACACCCTGCCCTGGTCCGCCATTAGGGAGGCCCTGGTTGAACACCAGGTGCCTCCCTATCTGAGGCGGGTGATCGGGGCCTACCTGCGGGACAGGTGGGTGGAATACCCGGGCCGGTACGGGACGATACGGAGGGAAGTGGACTGCGGGGTCCCACAGGGGTCCGTGTTAGGACCACTCCTGTGGGACCTGGGATATAACGCAGTCCTGAAGGCCTCCCTGCCCGACGGTGCCACTGTCGTCTGCTATGCGGACGACACGTTAGTGGTCACCGTCGGGGACACCTTCGAGAGGACCATCCGACGAGCGGAGGTTGCGGTGGCTGCCGTCGTCGCGAAGATCCACGATCTGGGGCTGAAGATGGCCCCGGAGAAGGCCGAGGCCGTCTGGTTTGGACGGCCTCGGTCGCGGCCACCGGCCGGATCGTGGATCTGGGTTGGAGGAGCCTGCGTCGAGGTGAAGTCCGAGATCAAGTATCTCGGACTGATCCTCGACAGCCACTGGAGATTCGGGGCGCATTTCGGCCGCCTCGTCCCCCGAGTTGAGAGGGCGGCGGCCTCGCTCGGCCGCCTGTTGCCCAATCTCGGGGGACCGGATAACATGGTGCGTCGCCTATACCTGGGCGTGGTGCGGTCCATGGCCTTGTACGGCGCCCCGATCTGGGGACCGTCCGCGAGGGCAAGCCGGCGCATCACTTTGTTGTTGCGCCGGCTTCAGAGGCAAATGGCCCTTCGCCTCATACGGGGTTACCGCACCGCGTCTACCGTGGCGGCGCTTGCTCTGGCGGGAGAAATTCCCTTCGAGCTGCAGGCGGCGATGCGCGCCTATGTCTATAGGCGCATATGCATCGCTGGCCGGGCTCGGGGGGACCCGCCGGAGCAGGAGGCGGTCGACGGCTTCGAACTCCAGGCCCGGGGACTAGCGCTCGCCAGATGGCATGCGGAGCTTTGCTCCCATGCCGCCGAGCGCGTCCCCGGGGCTCTCCTGCCACACTTCACCTCGTGGCGGGAGAGGCGGTTTGGCAGGCTCACCTACCGTGCGACGCAGGTGTTCACCGGGCATGGCTGCATCGGTGTGTACCTGTGTCGCATCGGTCGGGAAGCGACGACGGTGTGCCACCACTGTGGCGCGGAGGAGGACTCGGCGCAGCATACACTGGAGGTATGCCCCGCCTTTTCAGTGCTGCGCCGAGTCCTAAGACGGGAAGTTGGTCGCGACCTCGCTCTCTCCAGCTTAGTTGGGGCCATGCTGGAGAGCCCAAGAAAATGGGCGGCAGCCATCACCTTCTGCGAAGAGGTGATGCTGCAGAAGGAGGCTGCCGAGCGGGGTCGCCGTGAGCGGGGGGTGCGGCGTGTGCGCCCACGCCTAGAGCCCCCCCCCCCCCGAGCAGATGAGAATAGGCGGGCGGCGGGTGTACCAGATTACTGGTTTAATTGCCCGCCGCCCGCCACCACCCCCCCAACTGAAGCTGTACTCCCCATATTGGGAGGACGAGGCGGTGTGGGGTGCGGTCCCCCGCACCGCCGAAGCAAGATGATTCATGGGGGGAGTATAAATCTCCCCCCCGGGACGCGGCCGGCCACCGCCATTCCATCCTCGTGGCCGGCCAGGCAAGGGGGAGCCGCGGTTGTGTTCTGTAAGAGTTCCCGTGGCTCCCCCGCTACTCGCCAGCGCCCTAGGCCGCCGTGGGGGTTTTAGCGGGTCAAAACCCGCACTATCATGTGTATACCATGACAATGAACCTAAATCATGTGTGGCCCATGGATTTGAAGCTTAATCATGTGTTTTGCATGGATATGAAACTAACTTGATTGTATCCACAGCATTTGAAGTTACTTCATTTATATCGCAAGTATATGAAGCTAAATCATATGTGTTCCGCTTGGTTTTGAAGCTAAACCTTCTACATCGCATTGATTTGAAGCTAAATCATGTGTTTCGCATGGATTTGAAGCTAAACCTTCTACATCGCATTGATTTGAAGCTAAATCATGTGTTTCGCGTGGATTTGAAGGTAACTCGTTTGTTTTTCATGCAGTTGAAGCTATATCACCTTTATCCCAAGTGTTTGAAGCTAAATCATATGTGTCGCATGGATTTCAAGCTGAACCTACTACATCGCATTGATTTGAAGCTAAATCTTGTGTATCGCATGGATTTGAAGCGAAACCTTCAACATCGCATTGACTTGAAGCTAAATCATGTGTTTCGCATGGATTTGAAGATAACAAGTTTGTTTCGCATGCAGTTGTAGCTAAATAATGTATATCACAAGTATTTCTAGTTAAACCATTTTTTTCGTATGGATTTGAAGCTAAGCCTTCTACTTCGCATTGATTTGAAGCTAAATCATTTGTTTCGCATGGATTTGAAACTAAACCTCCTACATCGCATTGAATTCCAGCTAAATCATGTGTTTCGCATGGTTTTGAAGCTAACTCGTTCGTTGCGCATGCAGTTAAATCTAAATAACGTATATCACAAGTATTTGAAGCTAAACCATTTGTTTCGCAAGGATTTGAAGCTAAGCCTTCTACTTCGCATTAATTAGAAGCTAAATCACGTGTTTTGCATGGATTTGAAGCTAAACCTTCTACATCGCATTGATTTGAAGCTAAATCATGTGTTTCGCATGGATTTGAAGCCAACTTTTTTTTTCGCATGCAGTTGAAGCTAAATCATGTCTTTCACAAGTATTTGAAGATGAACCATTTGAATCGCATTGATTTGAACTTGAGCCTACTACTTCGCACTGATTTCCAACTAAATAATGTGTTTCGCTTGGATTTGAAGCTAAACCTCCTACATCGCATTGATTTGAAGCTAAATCGTGTGTTTCGCATGGATTTGAGGCAAACTCGTTTGTTTCGCATGCAGTTGTAGCTAAATAATGTATATCACAAGTATTTGAAGCTAAATCATTTGTTTCGCACAGATTTGATGCTAAACCTTTTACATCGCATTGAATTGAAGATAAATCATGTGTTTCGCTTGGATTTGAAGCTAAATAATGTGTTTCGCATGGATTTGAAGCTAACTCGTTTATTACGAATGCAGTTCAAGCCAAATCATGTATATCACAAGTTTTTTGAAGCTAAACCTTTTGATTCGGATGGAATTGAAGCCAAGCCTTCTACTTCGCAGTGATTTGAAGCTAATTCATGTGTTTCGCTTGGTTTGGAAGCTAAGCCTTCTACTTCGCATTAATTTGAAGCTAAATCTTGTGTTTCGCTTGGATTTGGAGCTAACTCGTTTGTTTCTCCTGCATTTTAAGCTATATCACTTATATCGCAAGTACCTGAACCTAAATCATCTGTTTCGCATGGATTTGAAGCTAAACCTTCTACATCGCATTGATCTGCAGCTAAATCATTTGTTTCGCATGGATTTGAAGCTAACTCATTCGTTGCGCATGCAGTTAAATCTAAATAACGTATATCACAAGTATTTGAAGCTAAACCATTTGTTTTGCATAGATTTGAAGCTAAGCCTTCTACTTCGCATTAATAGGAAGCTAAATCACGTGTTTTGAATGGATTTGAAGCTAAACCTTCTACATCGCATTGATTTGAACCTAAATCATGCGTTTCGCATGTATTTGAAGCTAACTCGTTTGTTTCGCATGCAGTTGAAGCTAAATCATGTCTTCCACAAGTATTTGAAGATGAACCATTTAAATCGCATTTATTTGAACATGAGCCTACTACTTCGCACTGATTTGCAGCTAAATAATGTGTTTCGCATGGAATTGAAGCTACCTCGTTTGTTCCTCCTGCTTTTGAAGCTATATCACTTATATCGCAAGTATTTGAAGCTAAATCATATGTGTCGCATGGATTTGAAGGTGAACGTTCTACATCGCATTGATTTGAAGCTAAATCTTGTAAATCGCATGGATTTGACAAGTATGTGAAGCTAAACCATTTGTTTCGCATTTATGTGAAGCTAAATCATGTGTTTACCATGACAATGAACCTAAATCATTTGTTGCCCATGGATTTGAAGCTTGATCATGTGTTTTGCATGGTTTCGAAGCTAACTTGATTGTATCCTCTGCATTTGAAGTTACTTCATTTATATCGCAAGTATTTGAAGCCAAACCATATTTGTTTCGCATGGATTTGAAGCTAAGTCTTCTACTTCGTATTGATTTGAAGCTAAATCGTGTGTTTCACATTGATTTGAAGCTAACTCGTTTGTTTCGCATGCAGTTTGTAGCTAAATAATGTATATCACAAGTATTTCTAGCTAAACCATTTGTTTCGCATGGATTTGCAGCTATGCCTTCTACTTCGCATTGATTTGAAGCTAAATCATTTGTTTCGCATGGATTTGAAGCTAAACCTCCTACATCGCATTGATTTCCAACTAAATCATGTGTTTCGCATGGATTTGAAGCTAAGCCTTCTACTTCGCATTAATTAGAAGCTAAATCACGTGTTTTGCATGGATTTGAATCTAAACCTTCTACATCGCATTGATTTGAAGCTAAATCATATGTTTCGCATGGATTTGAAGCTAACTCGTTTGTTTCGCATGCAGTTGAAGCTATATCACCTTTATCCCAAGTGTTTGAAGCTAAATCATATGTGTCGCATGGATTTCAAGCTGAACCTACTACATCGCATTGATTTGAAGCTAAATCATGTGTATCGCATGGATTTAAAGCTAAACCTTCTACATCGAATTGATTTGAAGCTAAATCATGTGTTTCGCATGGATTTGAAGAAAACAAGTTTGTTTCGCATGCAGTTGTAGCTAAATAATGTATATCACAAGTATTTGAAGATGAACCATTTGAATCGCATTGACTTGAACATGTGCCTACTACTTCGCACTGATTTGCAACTAAATAATGTGTTTCGCATGGATTTGAAGCTAACTCGTTCGTTTCGCCTGTATTTGAATCTATTTCACTTATATCGCAAGTATTTGATGCTAAATCATGTGTTCCGCTTGGTTTTGAAGCTAAACCTTCTACATCGCATTGATTTGAAGCTAAATCATGTGTTTCGCATGGATTTGAAGCTAAACCTTCTACATCACATTGATTTGAAGCTAAATCATGTGTTTCGCGTGGATTTGAAGGTAACTCGTTTGTTTTGCATGCAGTTGACGCTATATCACCTTTATCCCAAGTGTTTGAAGCTAAATCATATGTGTCGCATGGATTTCAAGCTGAACCTACTACATCGCATTGATTTGAAGCTAAATCCTGTGTATCGCATGGATTTAAAGCTAAACCTTCTACATCGCATTGATTTGAAGCTAAATCATGTATTTCACAAGAATTTGAAGCCGAACCATTAGATTCGCATCGATTTGAAGCTGAGACTTCTACTTCGCACTGATTTGAAGCTAAATCATGTGTCTCGCTTGGATTTTAAGCTAAGCCTTCTACTTCGAATTGATTTGAAGCTAAATCATGTATTTCGCATGGATCTGAAGCATACTCGTTTGTTTCGCCTGCATTTGAAGCTATATCACTTATATTCGCAAGTATTTGATGCTAAACCATTCGTTTCGCATGGATTTGAAGCTAACTCGTTTGTTTCGCATGCAGTTGGAGCTATATCATGTATATCACAAGTATTTGAATCTAAACCATTTGATTCGCATGGGATTTGATGCTAAGCCTTCTACTTCATACTGATTTGAAGCTAAATCATTTGTTTCGCATGGATTTGAAGCTAAGCCTTCTACTTCGCATTAATTAGTAGCTAAATCACGTGTTTTGCATGGATTTGAAGCTAAACCTTCTACATCGCATTGATTTGAAGCTAAATCATGTGTTTCGCATGGATTTGAAGCTAACTCGTTTGTTTCGCATGCAGTTGAAGCTAAATCATGTCTTTCACAAGTATTTGAAGATGAACCATTTGAATAGCATTGATTTGAACATGAGCCTACTACTTCGCACTGATTTGCAACTAAATAATGTGTTTCGCATGGATTTGAAGCTAAACCTTCTACATCCCGTGGATTTGAAGTTAAATCATGTGTTTTGCATGGATTTGAAGCTAAACCTTCTACATCGCATTGATTTGCAGCTGAATCTTGTGTTTCGCATGGATTTGAAGCCAACTTTTTTTTTCGCATGCAGTTGAAGCTAAATCATGTCTTTCACAAGTATTTGAAGACGAACCATTTGAATCGCATTGATTTGAACATGAGCCTACTACTTCGCACTGATTTGCAACTAAATAATGTGTTTCGCATGGATTTGAAGCTAACTCGTTTGTTTCGCATGCAGTTGAAGCTGAATCATGTCTTTCACAAGTATTTGAAGATGAACCATTTGAATCGCATTGATTTGTACATGAGCCTACTACTTCGCAATGATTTGCAACTAAATAATGTGTTTCGCATGGATTTGAAGCTAACTCGTTTGTTTCGCATGCAGTTGAAGCTGAATCATGTCTTTCACAAGTATTTGAAGATGAACCATTTGAATCGCATTGATTTGTACATGAGCCTACTACTTCGCAATGATTTGCAACTAAATAATGTGTTTCGCATGGATTTGAAGCTAAACCTTCTACATCCCGTGGATTTGAAGATAAATCATGTGTTTTGCATGGATTTGACGCTAAACCTTCTACATCGAATTGATTTGCAGCTGAATCTTGTGTTTCGCATGGATTGGAAGCTAACTCGTTCGTTTCGCCTGTATTTGAATCTATTTCACTTATATCGCAAGTATTTCAAGATAAACCATTTGTTTCGCATGGATTTGAAGCTAAGCCTTCTACTTCTCATTGATTGAATCCTAAATCACGTGTTTTGCATGGTTTTGAAGCTAGGCCTTCTACATCGCATTGATTTGAAGCTAAATCATTTGTTTCGCGTGGATTTCAAGGTAACTCGTTTGTTTCGCATGCAGTTGAAGCTATATCACCTATATCCCAAGTGTTTGAAACACAATCATTTGTTTCGCATGGATTTGAAGCTAAACCTTCTACATCGCATTGATTTGAAGCTAAATCGTGTGTTTCGCATGGATTTGAAGCTAAGCATTCTACTTCGCATTGTTTTGAAGCTTAATCATGTGTTTTGCATGGATTTGAAGCTATCTCGTTTGTTTCGCCTGCAGTTGAATCTATATCACATATATCACAAGTTTTTGAAGCATAACCATTTGTTCCGCATGGAGATGAAGCTACGCCTTCTACTTCGCATTGATTTGAAGCTAAATCATTTGTTTCTCATGGATTTGAGGCAAACTCGTTTGTTTCGCATGCAGTTGTAGCTAAATAATGTATATCACAAGTATTTGAAGCTAAATCATTTGTTTCGCACAGATTTGAAGCTAAACCATTTACATCGCATTGATTTGAAGATAAATCATGTGTTTCGCTTGGATTTGAAGCTAAATCATGTGTTTCGCATGGATTTGAAGATAACAAGTTTGTTTCGCATGCAGTTGTAGCTAAATAATGTATATCACAAGTATTTCTAGCTAAGACATTTTTTTCGCATGGATTTGAAGCTAAGCCTTCTACTTCGCATTGATTTGAAGCTAAATCATTTGTTTCGCATGGATTTGAAGCTAAACCTCCTACATCGCATTGATTTCCAGCTAAATCATGTGTTTCGCATGGATTTGAAGCTAACTCGTTCGTTGCCCATGCAGTTAAATCTAAATAACGTATATCACAAGTATTTGAAGCTAAACCATTTGTTCCGCATGGATTTGATGCTAAGCCTTCTACTTCGCATTAATTAGAAGCTAAATCACGTGTTTTGCATGGATTTGAAGCTAAACCTTCTACATCGCATTGATTTGAAGCTAAATCATGTGTTTCGCGTGGATTTGAAGCTAACTCGTTTGTTTCGCATGCAGTTGAAGCTGAATCATGTCTTTCACAAGTATTTGAAGATGAACCATTTGAATCGCATTGATTTGAACATGAGCCTACTACTTCGCAATGATTTGCAACTAAATAATGTATTTCGCATGAATTTGAAGCTAAACCTTCTACATCCCGTGGATTTGAAGTTAAATCATGTGTTTTGCATGGATTTGACGCTAAACCTTCTACATCGCATTGATTTGCAGCTGAATCTTGTGTTTCGCATGGATTTGAAGCTAACTCGTTTGTTTCGCATGCAGTTGTAGCTAAATAATGAATATGGCAAGTATTTGTAGCTAAATCATTTGTTTCGCATGGATTTGAAGCTAAGCCTTCTACTTCGCACTGATTTGAAGCTAAATCATTTGTTTCGCATGGAATTGAAGCTACCTCGTTTGTCCCTCCTGCTTTTGCAGCTATATCACTTATATCGCAAGTATTTGAAGCTAAATAATATGTGTCGCATGGATTTGAAGCTGAACCTTCTACATCGAGTTGATTTGAAGCTAAATCTTGTAAATCGCATGGATTTGAAGCTAAACCTTCTACATCGCATTGATTTGAAGCTAAATCATGTGTTTCGCATGGAATTGAAGCTACCTCGTTTGTTCCTCCAGATTTTGAAGCTATATCACTTATATCGCAAGTATTTGAAGCTAAATCATGTGCGTCGCATGGATTTGAAACTGAACTTTCTACATCTCATTGATTTGAAGCTAAATCATGTGTATCGCATGGATTTGAAGCTAAACCCTCTACATCGCATTGATTTGCAACTAAATCATGTGTTTCGCATGGATCTGAAGCTAACTCGTTTGTTTCGCCTGCATTTGAAGCTATATCACTTATATTCGCAAGTATTTGATGCTAAATCATTTGTTTCGCATGGATTTGAAGCTAATCCTTGTACTTCGCATTGATTTGAAGCTAAATCATTTGTTTCGCATAGAAATGAAGTTACCTCGTTTGTCCCTCCTGCTTTTGAAGCTATATCACTTATATCGCAAGTATTTGAAGCTAAATCATATGTGTCGCATGGATTTGAAGCTGAACCTTCTACATCGAATTGATTTGAAGCTAAATCTTGTAAATCGCATGGATTTGAAGCTAAACCTTCTACATCGCATTGATTTGAAGCTAAATCATGTGTTTCGCATGGATTTGAAGCTAAGTCGTTTGTTTCGCATGCAGTTGTAGCTAAATAAAGTATATCACAATTATTTGAATCTAAACCATTTGTTTCGCATGGATTTGAAGCTAAGCCTTCTACTTCGCCTTGATTTGAAGTTAAATCATTTGTTTCGCATGCAGTTGTAGCTAAATAATGTATATCAGAAGTATTTCTAGCTAAACCATTTGTTTCGCATGGAGTTGAAGCTGACTCGTTCGTTGCGCATGCAGTTAAATCTAAGTAACGTATATCACAAGTATTTGAAGCTAAACCATTTGTTTCGCATGGATTTGAAGCTAATCCTTCTACTTCGCATTAATTAGAAGCTAAATCACGTGTTTTGCTTGGATTTGAAGCTAAACCTTCTACATCGCATAGATTTGAAGCTAAATCATGTGTTTCGCATGGATTTGAAGCTAACTCGTTTGTTTCGCATGCAGTTGAAGCTAAATCATATCTTTCAGAAGTATTTGAAGATGAACCATTTGAATGGAATTGATTTGAACATGAGTCTACTACTTCGCACTGATTTGCAGCTAAATAATGTGTTTCGCATGGAATTGAAGCTAACTTGTTTGGCCCCAAGCAGTTGTAGCTAAATAATGTATATCACAAGTATCTGAAGCTAAATCATTTGTTTCTCATGGATTTGAAGCTAAACCTTCTACATCCCATGGATTTGAAGCTAAATCATGTGTTTGGCATGGATTTGAAGCTAAACCTTCTACATCGCATTGATTTGCATCTGAATCATGTGTTTCGCATGAATTTGAAGCTACCTCGTTTGTTCCGCCTGCTTTTGAAGCTATATCACTTATATCGCAAGTATTTGAAGCTAAATCATATGTGTCGCATGGATTTGAAGCAGAACCTACAACATCGCATTGATTTGAAGCTAAATCATTTTTTTCGCATGAATTTGAAGCTAACTCGTTTGTGTCGCATGCTGTTGAAGCTAAATCATGTATATCACAAGTATTTGTAGCTAAACCATTTGTTTCGCATGGATTTGATTCTAAGCCTTCTACTTCGCATTGATTTGAAGCTAAATCATTTGTTTCGCATAGAATTGAAGCTACCTCGTTTGTTCCTTCTGCTTTTGAAGCTATATCACTTATATCGCAAGTATTTGAAGCTAAATCATATGTGTCGCATGGATTTGAAGCTGAACCTACTACATCGCATTGATTTTAAGCAAAATCTTGTGTATCGCATGGATTTGAAGCTAAACCTTCTACATCCCATGGATATGAAGCTAAATCATGTGTTTGGCATGGATTTGAAGCTAAACCTTCTTCGTCGCATTGATTTGCTGCTGAATCATGTGTTTCGCATGGATTTGAACCTAACTCGTTTGTTTCGCATGCAGTTGTAGCTAAATTATGTATATCACAAGCATTTTTAGCTTATCCATTTGTTTCGCATGGATTTGAAGCTAAGCCTTCTACTTCGCATTGATTTGAAGTTACATCATTTGTTTCGCATGGATTTGAAGCTAAATCTTCTACATCGCATTGATTTGAAGCTAACTCGTTCGTTTCTCCTGTATTTGAATCTATATCACTTATATCGCAAGTATTTGAAGCTGAATCATGTGTTTCGCTTGGATTTGAAGCTAAACCTTCTACATCGCATTCATTTGAACCAATTCATGTTTTTCGCGTGGATTTGAAGCTAACTCGTTTGTTTCGCATGCAGTTGTAGCTAAATAATGAATATCGCAAGTATTTGTAGCTAAATCATTTGTTTCGCATGGATTTGAAGCTAAGCCTTCTACTTCGCATTGATTTGAAGCTAAATCATTTGTTTCGCATGGAATTGAAGCTACCTCGTTTGTTCCTCCAGATTTTGAAGCTATATCACTTATATCGCAAGTATTTGAAGCTAAATCATGTGCGTCGCATGGATTTGAAACTGAACTTTCTACATCTCATTGATTTGAAGCTAAATCATGTGTATCGCATGGATTTGAAGCTAAACCCTCTACATCGCATTGAATTGCAACTAAATCATGTGTTTCGCATGGATCTGAAGCTAACTCGTTTGTTTCGCCTGCATTTGAAGCTATATCACTTATATTCGCAAGTATTTGATGCTAAATCATTTGTTTCGCATGGATTTGAAGCTAAGCCTTGTACTTCGCATTGATTTGAAGCCAAATCATTTGTTTCGCATAGAAATGAAGTTACCTCGTTTGTCCCTCCTGCTTTTGAAGCTATATCACTTATATCGCAAGTATTTGAAGCTAAATCATATGTGTCGCATGGATTTGAAGCTGAACCTTCTACATCGAATTGATTTGAAGCTAAATCTTGTAAATCGCATGGATTTGAAGCTAAACCTTCTACATCGCATTGATTTGAAGCTAAATCATGTGTTTCGCATGGATTTGAAGTTAACTCGTTTGTTTCGCATGCAGTTGTAGCTAAATAATGTATATCACAAGTATTTGTAGCTAAACCACTTATTTGGCATGGATTTGAAGCTAAACCTTCTACATCGCATTGATTTGCATCTGAATCATTTGTTTCGCATGAATTTGAAGCTAACTCGTTTGTGTCGCATGCTGTTGAAGCTAAATCATGTATATCACAAGTATTTGTAGCTAAACCATTTGTTTCGCATGGATTTGAAGCTACCTCGTTTGTTCCTCCTGCTTTTGAAGCTATATCACTTATATCGCAAGTATTTGAAGCTAAATCATATGTGTCGCATGGATTTGAAGCTGAACCTACTACATCGCATTGATTTTCAGCAAAATCTTGGGTATCGCATGGATTTGAAGCTAAACCTTCTACATCCCATGGATATGAAGCTAAATCATGTGTTTGGCATGGATTTGAAGCTAAACCTTCTACATCGCATTGATTTGCTGCTGAATCATGTGTTTCGCATGGATTTGAACCTAACTCGTTTGTTTCGCATGCAGTTTTAGCTAAATTATGTATATCACAAGCATTTTTAGCTTATCCATTTGTTTCGCATGGATTTGAAGCTAAGCCTTCTACTTCGCATTGATTTGAAGCTACATCATTTGTTTCGCATGGATTTGAAGCTAAATCTTCTACATCGCATTGATTTGAAGCTAACTCGTTCGTTTCTCCTGTATTTGAATCTATATCACTTATATCGCAAGTATTTGAAGCTAAATCATGTGTTTCGCTTGGATTTGAAGCTAAACCTTCTAAATCGCATTCATTTGAACCAATTCATGTTTTTCGCGTGGATTTGAAGCTAACTCGTTTGTTTCGCATGCAGTTGTAGCTAAATAATGAATATGGCAAGTATTTGTAGCTAAATCATTTGTTTCGCATGGATTTGAAGCTAAGCCTTGTACTTCGCATTGATTTGAAGCTAAATCATTTGTTTCGCATAGAACTGAAGCTACCTCGTTTGTCCCTCCTGCTTTTGAAGCTATATCACTTATATCGCAAGTATTTGAAGCTAAATCATATGTGTCGCATGGATTTGAAGCTGAACCTTCTACATCGCATTGATTTGAAGCTAAATCTTGTAAATCGCATGGATTTGAAGCTAAACCTTCTACATCGCATTGATTTAAAGCTGAATCATGTGTTTCGCATGGATTTGAAGCTAAGTCGTTTGTTTCGCATGCAGTTGTAGCTAAATAATGTATATCACAAGTATTTGTAGCTAAACCACTTGTTTCGCATGGATTTGAAGCTAAGCCTTCTACTTCGCATTGATTTGAAGCTAAATCATTTGTTTCGCATGGAATTGAAGCTACCTCGTTTGTCCCTCCTGCTTTTGCAGCTATATCACTTATATCGCAAGTATTTGAAGCTAAATAATATGTGTCGCATGGATTTGAAGCTGAACCTTCTACATCGAGTTGATTTGAAGCTAAATCTTGTAAATCGCATGGATTTGAAGCTAAACCTTCTACATCGCATTGATTTGAAGCTAAATCATGTGTTTCGCATGGATTTGAAGTTAACTCGTTTGTTTCGCATGCAGTTGTAGCTAAATAATGTATATCACAAGTATTTGTAGCTAAACCATTTGTTTCGCATGGATTTGAAGCTAATCCTTCTACTTCGCATTAATTAGAAGCTAAATCACGTGTTTTGCATGGATTTGAAGCTAAACCTTCTACATCGCATTGATTTGAAGCTAAATCATGTGTTTCGCATGGATTTGAATCTAACTCGTTTGTTTCGCATGCAGTTGAAGCTAAATCATGTCTTTCAGAAGTATTTGAAGATGAACCATTTGAATCGCATTGATTTGAACATGAGTCTACTACTTCGCACTGATTTGCAGCTAAATAATGTGTTTCGCATGGAATTGAAGCTAACTTGTTTGGCCCTATGCAGTTGTAGCTAAATAATGTATATCACAAGTATCTGAAGCTAAATCATTTGTTTCTCATGGATTTGAAGCTAAACCTTCTACATCCCATGGATTTGAAGCTAAATCATGTGTTTGGCATGGATTTGAAGCTAAACCTTCTACATCTCATTGATTTGCATCTGAATCATGTGTTTCGCATGAATTTGAAGCTACCTCGTTTGTTCCGCCTGCTTTTGAAGCTATATCACTTATATCGCAAGTATTTGAAGCTAAATCATATGTGTCGCATGGATTTGAAGCTGAACCTACTACATCGCTTTGATATTAAGCTAAATCATTTGTTTCGCATGAATTTGAAGCTAACTCGTTTGTGTCGCATGCTGTTGAAGCTAAATCATGTATATCACAAGTATTTGTAGCTAAACCATTTGTTTCGCATGGATTTGATTCTAAGCCTTCTACTTCGCATTGATTTGAAGCTAAATCATTTGTTTCGCATAGAATTGAAGCTACCTCGTTTGTTCCTTCTGCTTTTGAAGCTATATCACTTATATCGCAAGTATTTGAAGCTAAATCATATGTGTCGCATGGATTTGAAGCTGAACCTACTACATCGCTTTGATATTAAGCAAAGTCTTGTGTATCGCATGGATTTGAAGCTAAACCTTCTACATCCCATGGATATGAAGCTAAATCATGTGTTTGGCATGGATTTGAAGCTAAACCTTCTACGTCGCGTTGATTTGCTACTGAATCATGTGTTTCGCATGGATTTGAACCTAACTCGTTTGTTTCGCATGCAGTTGTAGCTAAATTATGTATATCACAAGCATTTTTAGCTTATCCATTTGTTTCGCATGGATTTGAAGCTAAGCCTTCTACTTCGCATTGATTTGAAGCTACATCATTTGTTTCGCATGGATTTGAAGCTAAATCTTCTACATCGCATTGATTTGAAGCTAACTCGTTCGTTTCTCCTGTATTTGAATCTATATCACTTATATCGCAAGTATTTGAAGCTAAATCATGTGTTTCGCTTGGATTTGAAGCTAAACCTTCTACATCGCATTCATTTGAACCAATTCATGTTTTTCGCGTGGATTTGAAGCTAACTCGTTTGTTTCGCATGGATTTGAAGCTAAGCCTTGTACTTCGCATTGATTTGAAGCTAAATCATTTGTTTCGCATAGAACTGAAGCTACCTCGTTTGTCCCTCCTGCTTTTGAAGCTATATCACTTATATCGCAAGTATTTGAAGCTAAATCATATGTGTCGCATGGATTTGAAGCTGAACCTTCTACATCGCATTGATTTGAAGCTAAATCTTGTAAATCGCATGGATTTGAAGCTAAACCTTCTACATCGCATTGATTTGAAGCTAAATCATGTGTTTCGCATGGATTTGAAGCTAAGTCGTTTGTTTCGCATGCAGTTGTAGCTAAATAATGTATATCACAAGTATTTGTAGCTAAACCACTTGTTTCGCTTGGATTTGAAGCTAAGCCTTCTACTTCGCATTGATTTGAAGCTAAATCATTTGTTTCGCATGGAATTGAAGCTACCTCGTTTGTTCCTCCAGATTTTGAAGCTATATCACTTATATCGCAAGTATTTGAAGCTAAATCATGTGCGTCGCATGGAATTGAAACTGAACTTTCTACATCTCATTGATTTGAAGCTAAATCATGTGTATCGCATGGATTTGAAGCTAAACCCTCTACATCGCATTGATTTGCAACTAAATCATGTGTTTCGCATGGATCTGAAGCTAACTCGTTTGTTTCGCCTGCATTTGAAGCTATATCACTTATATTCGCAAGTATTTGATGCTAAATCATTTGTTTCGCATGGATTTGAAGCTAAGCCTTGTACTCCGCATTGATTTGAAGCTAAATCATTTGTTTCGCATAGAAATGAAGTTACCTCGATTGTCCCTCCTTCTTTTGAAGCTATATCACTTATATCGCAAGTATTTGAAGCTAAATCATATGTGTCGCATGGATTTGAAGCTGAACCTTCTACATCGAATTGATTTGAAGCTAAATCATGTGTTTCGCACGGATTTGAAGTTAACTCGTTTGTTTCGCATGCAGTTGTAGCTAAATAATGTATATCACAAGTATTTGTAGCTAAACCACTTATTTCGCATGGATTTGAAGCTAAATCTTCTACATCGCATTGATTTGAAGCTAACTCGTTCGTTTCTCCTGTATTTGAATCTATATCACTTATATCGCAAGTATTTGAAGCTAAATCATGTGTTTCGCTTGGATTTGAAGCTAAACCTTCTACATCGCATTCATTTGAACCAATTCATGTTTTTCGCGTGGATTTGAAGCTAACTCGTTTGTTTCGCATGGATTTGAAGCTAAGCCTTGTACTTCGCATTGATTTGAAGCTAAATCATTTGTTTCGCATAGAACTGAAGCTACCTCGTTTGTCCCTCCTGCTTTTGAAGCTATATCACTTATATCGCAAGTATTTGAAGCTAAATCATATGTGTCGCATGGATTTGAAGCTGAACCTTCTACATCGCATTGATTTGAAGCTAAATCTTGTAAATCGCATGGATTTGAAGCTAAACCTTCTACATCGCATTGATTTGAAGCTAAATCATGTGTTTCGCATGGATTTGAAGCTAAGTCGTTTGTTTCGCATGCAGTTGTAGCTAAATAATGTATATCACAAGTATTTGTAGCTAAACCACTTGTTTCGCTTGGATTTGAAGCTAAGCCTTCTACTTCGCATTGATTTGAAGCTAAATCATTTGTTTCGCATGGAATTGAAGCTACCTCGTTTGTTCCTCCAGATTTTGAAGCTATATCACTTATATCGCAAGTATTTGAAGCTAAATCATGTGCGTCGCATGGAATTGAAACTGAACTTTCTACATCTCATTGATTTGAAGCTAAATCATGTGTATCGCATGGATTTGAAGCTAAACCCTCTACATCGCATTGATTTGCAACTAAATCATGTGTTTCGCATGGATCTGAAGCTAACTCGTTTGTTTCGCCTGCATTTGAAGCTATATCACTTATATTCGCAAGTATTTGATGCTAAATCATTTGTTTCGCATGGATTTGAAGCTAAGCCTTGTACTCCGCATTGATTTGAAGCTAAATCATTTGTTTCGCATAGAAATGAAGTTACCTCGATTGTCCCTCCTTCTTTTGAAGCTATATCACTTATATCGCAAGTATTTGAAGCTAAATCATATGTGTCGCATGGATTTGAAGCTGAACCTTCTACATCGAATTGATTTGAAGCTAAATCATGTGTTTCGCACGGATTTGAAGTTAACTCGTTTGTTTCGCATGCAGTTGTAGCTAAATAATGTATATCACAAGTATTTGTAGCTAAACCACTTATTTCGCATGGATTTGAAGCTAAATCTTCTACATCGCATTGATTTGAAGCTAACTCGTTCGTTTCTCCTGTATTTGAATCTATATCACTTATATCGCAAGTATTTGAAGCTAAATCATGTGTTTCGCTTGGATTTGAAGCTAAACCTTCTAAATCGCATTCATTTGAACCAATTCATGTTTTTCGCGTGGATTTGAAGCTAACTCGATTGTTTCGCATGCAGTTGTAGCTAAATAATGAATATGGCAAGTATTTGTAGCTAAATCATTTGTTTCGCATGGATTTGAAGCTAAGCCTTGTACTTCGCATTGATTTGAAGCTAAATCATTTGTTTCGCATAGAACTGAAGCTACCTCGTTTGTCCCTCCTGCTTTTGCAGCTATATCACTTATATCGCAAGTATTTGAAGCTAAATAATATGTGTCGCATGGATTTGAAGCTGAACCTTCTACATCGAGTTGATTTGAAGCTAAATTTTGTAAATTGCATGGATTTGAAGCTAAACCTTCTACATCGCATTGATTTGAAGCTAAATCATGTGTTTCGCATGGATTTGAATCTAACTCGTTTGTTTCGCATGCAGTTGAAGCTAAATCATGTCTTTCAGAAGTATTTGAAGATGAACCATTTGAATCGCATTGATTTGAACATGAGTCTACTACTTCGCACTGATTTGCAGCTAAATAATGTGTTTCGCATGGAATTGAAGCTAACTTGTTTGGCCCTATGCAGTTGTAGCTAAATAATGTATATCACAAGTATCTGAAGCTAAATCATTTGTTTCTCATGGATTTGAAGCTAAACCTTCTACATCCCATGGATTTGAAGCTAAATCATGTGTTTGGCATGGATTTGAAGCTAAACCTTCTACATCTCATTGATTTGCATCTGAATCATGTGTTTCGCATGAATTTGAAGCTACCTCGTTTGTTCCGCCTGCTTTTGAAGCTATATCACTTATATCGCAAGTATTTGAAGCTAAATCATATGTGTCGCATGGATTTGAAGCTGAACCTACTACATCGCATTGATTTGAAGCTAAATCATTTGTTTCGCATGAATTTGAAGCTAACTCGTTTGTGTCGCATGCTGTTGAAGCTAAATCATGTATATCACAAGTATTTGTAGCTAAACCATTTGTTTCGCATAGAATTGAAGCTACCTCGTTTGTTCCTTCTGCTTTTGAAGCTATATCACTTATATCGCAAGTATTTGAAGCTAAATCATATGTGTCGCATGGATTTGAAGCTGAACCTACTACATCGCATTGATTTTAAGCAAAATCTTGTGTATCGCATGGATTTGAAGCTAAACCTTCTACATCCCATGGATATGAAGCTAAATCATGTGTTTGGCATGGATTTGAAGCTAAACCTTCTACGTCGCATTGATTTGCTACTGAATCATGTGTTTCGCATGGATTTGAACCTAACTCGTTTGTTTCGCATGCAGTTGTAGCTAAATTATGTATATCACAAGCATTTTTAGCTTATCCATTTGTTTCGCATGGATTTGAAGCTAAGCCTTCTACTTCGCATTGATTTGAAGCTACATCATTTGTTTCGCATGGATTTGAAGCTAAACCTTCTACATCGCATTGATTTGAAGCTAAATCATGTGTTTCGCGTGGATTTGAAGGTAACTCGTTTGTTTCGCATGCAGTTGAAGCTATATCACCTATATCCCAAGTGTTTGAAACACAATCATTTGTTTCGCATGGATTTGAAGCTAAACCTTCTACATCGCATTGATTTGAAGCTAAATCGTGTGTTTCGCATGGATTTGAAGCTAAGCCTTCTACTTCGCATTTTTTTGAAGCATAACCATTTGTTCCGCATGGTTATGAAGCTACGCCTTCTACTTCGCATTGATTTGAAGCTAAATCATCTGTTTCGCTTGGATTTGAAGCTAACACGTTTGTTTCACATGCAGTTGAAGCTAAATCATGTATTTCACAAGAATTTGAAGCCGAACAATTTGATTCGCATCGATTTGAAGCTGAGCCTTCTACTTCGAACTCATTTGAAGCTAAATCATGTGTCTCGCTTGGATTTGAAGCTAAGCCTTCTACTTCGAATTGATTTGAAGCTAAATCATGTATTTCGCATGGATCTGAAGCTAACTCGTTTGTTTCGCATGCAGTTGTAGCTAAATAATGTATATCACAAGTATTTGTAGCTAACCCATTTGTTTCGCGTGTATGTGAAGCTAAATCATGTGTTTACCATGACAATGAACCTAAACCATGTGTTGCCCATGGATTTGAAGCATAATCATGTGTTTTGCATGGATTTGAAGCTAACTTGATTGTATTCTCAGCATTTGAAGTTACTTCATTTATATCGCAAGTATATGAAGCTAAATCATATGTGTACCGCTTGGTTTTGAAGCTAAACCTTCTACATCGCATTCATTTGAAGCTAAATCATGTGTTTCGCATGGATTTGAAGCTAAACCTTCTACATCGCATTGATTTGAAGCTAAATCATGTGTTTCGCGTGGATTTGAAGGTAACTCGTTTGTTTTGCATGCAGTTGAAGCTATATCACCTTTATCCCAAGTGTTTGAAGCTAAATCATATGTGTCGCATGGATTTCAAGCTGAACCTACTACATCGCATTGATTTGAAACTTAATCTTGTGTATCGCATGGATTTGAAGCTGAACCTACTACATCGCATTGATTTGAAGCTAAATCATTTGTTTCGCATGAATTTGAAGCTAAATCATATGTGTCGCATGGATTTGAAGCTGAACCTACTACATCGCATTGATTTTAAGCAAAATCTTGTGTATCGCATGGATTTGAAGCTAAACCTTCTACATCCCATGGATATGAAGCTAAATCATGTGTTTGGCATGGATTTGAAGCTAAACCTTCTACGTCGCATTGATTTGCTACTGAATCATGTGTTTCGCATGGATTTGAACCTAACTCGTTTGTTTCGCATGCAGTTGTAGCTAAATTATGTATATCACAAGCATTTTTAGCTTATCCATTTGTTTCGCATGGATTTGAAGCTAAGCCTTCTACTTCGCATTGATTTGAAGCTACATCATTTGTTTCGCATGGATTTGAAGCTAAACCTTCTACATCGCATTGATTTGAAGCTAAATCATGTGTTTCGCGTGGATTTGAAGGTAACTCGTTTGTTTCGCATGCAGTTGAAGCTATATCACCTATATCCCAAGTGTTTGAAACACAATCATTTGTTTCGCATGGATTTGAAGCTAAACCTTCTACATCGCATTGATTTGAAGCTAAATCGTGTGTTTCGCATGGATTTGAAGCTAAGCCTTCTACTTCGCATTTTTTTGAAGCTTAATCATGTGTTTTGCATGGATTTGAAGCTATCTCGTTTGTTTCGCCTACAGTTGAATCTATATCACATATATCACAAGTTTTTGAAGCATAACCATTTGTTTCGCATGGTTATGAAGCTACGCCTTCTACTTCGCATTGATTTGAAGCTAAATCATCTGTTTCGCTTGGATTTGAAGCTAACACGTTTGTTTCACATGCAGTTGAAGCTAAATCATGTATTTCACAAGAATTTGAAGCCGAACAATTTGATTCGCATCGATTTGAAGCTGAGCCTTCTACTTCGAACTCATTTGAAGCTAAATCATGTGTCTCGCTTGGATTTGAAGCTAAGCCTTCTACTTCGAATTGATTTGAAGCTAAATCATGTATTTCGCATGGATCTGAAGCTAACTCGTTTGTTTCGCATGCAGTTGTAGCTAAATAATGTATATCACAAGTATTTGTAGCTAACCCATTTGTTTCGCATGTATGTGAAGCTAAATCATGTGTTTACCATGACAATGAACCTAAACCATGTGTTGCCCATGGATTTGAAGCATAATCATGTGTTTTGCATGGATTTGAAGCTAACTTGATTGTATTCTCAGCATTTGAAGTTACTTCATTTATATCGCAAGTATATGAAGCTAAATCATATGTGTTCCGCTTGGTTTTGAAGCTAAACCTTCTACATCGCATTCATTTGAAGCTAAATCATGTGTTTCGCATGGATTTGAAGCTAAACCTTCTACATCGCATTGATTTGAAGCTAAATCATGTGTTTCGCGTGGATTTGAAGGTAACTCGTTTGTTTTGCATGCAGTTGAAGCTATATCACCTTTATCCCAAGTGTTTGAAGCTAAATCATATGTGTCGCATGGATTTCAAGCTGAACCTACTACATCGCATTGATTTGAAACTTAATCTTGTGTATCGCATGGATTTGAAGCTGAACCTACTACATCGCATTGATTTGAAGCTAAATCATTTGTTTCGCATGAATTTGAAGCTAACTCGTTTGTGTCGCATGCTGTTGAAGCTAAATCATGTATATCACAAGTATTTGTAGCTAAACCATTTGTTTCGCATGGATTTGATTCTAAGCCTTCTACTTCGCATGGATTTGAAGCTAAACCTTCTACATCCCATGGATATGAAGCTAAATCATGTGTTTGGCATGGATTTGAAGCTAAACCTTCTACGTCGCATTGATTTGCTACTGAATCATGTGTTTCGCATGGATTTGAACCTAACTCGTTTGTTTCGCATGCAGTTGTAGCTAAATTATGTATATCACAAGCATTTTTAGCTTATCCATTTGTTTCGCATGGATTTGAAGCTAAGCCTTCTACTTCGCATTGATTTGAAGCTACATCATTTGTTTCGCATGGATTTGAAGCTAAACCTTCTACATCGCATTGATTTGAAGCTAAATCATGTGTTTCGCGTGGATTTGAAGGTAACTCGTTTGTTTCGCATGCAGTTGAAGCTATATCACCTATATCCCAAGTGTTTGAAACACAATCATTTGTTTCGCATGGATTTGAAGCTAAACCTTCTACATCGCATTGATTTGAAGCTAAATCGTGTGTTTCGCATGGATTTGAAGCTAAGCCTTCTACTTCGCATTTTTTTGAAGCTTAATCATGTGTTTTGCATGGATTTGAAGCTATCTCGTTTGTTTCGCCTACAGTTGAATCTATATCACATATATCACAAGTTTTTGAAGCATAACCATTTGTTCCGCATGGTTATGAAGCTACGCCTTCTACTTCGCATTGATTTGAAGCTAAATCATCTGTTTCGCTTGGATTTGAAGCTAACACGTTTGTTTCACATGCAGTTGAAGCTAAATCATGTATTTCACAAGAATTTGAAGCCGAACAATTTGATTCGCATCGATTTGAAGCTGAGCCTTCTACTTCGAACTCATTTGAAGCTAAATCATGTGTCTCGCTTGGATTTGAAGCTAAGCCTTCCACTTCGAATTGATTTGAAGCTAAATCATGTATTTCGCATGGATCTGAAGCTAACTCGTTTGTTTCGCATGCAGTTGTAGCTAGATAATGTATATCACAAGTATTTGTAGCTAACCCATTTGTTTCGCATGTATGTGAAGCTAAATCATGTGTTTACCATGACAATGAACCTAAACCATGTGTTGCCCATGGATTTGAAGCATAATCATGTGTTTTGCATGGATTTGAAGCTAACTTGATTGTATCCTCAGCATTTGAAGTTACTTCATTTATATCGCAAGTATATGAAGCTAAATCATATGTGTTCCGCTTGGTTTTGAAGCTAAACCTTCTACATCGCATTCATTTGAAGCTAAATCATGTGTTTCGCATGGATTTGAAGCTAAATCTTCTACATGGCATTGATTTGAAGCTAAATCATGTGTTTCGCGTGGATTTGAAGGTAACTCTTTTGTTTTGCATGCAGTTGAAGCTATATCACCTTTATCCCAAGTGTTTGAAGCTAAATCATATGTGTCGCATGGATTTCAAGCTGATCCTACTACATCGCATTGATTTGAAACTTAATCTTGTGTATCGCATGGATTTAAAGCTAAACCTTCCACATCGCATTGATTTGAAGCTAAGTCATGTATATCATAAGTATCTGATGCTAAACAATATCTTTCGCATGTATTTGAAGCTAAACCATGTGTTTTCCACGCATTTGAACCTCAATCATTTGTTTCGCATTCATTTGAAGCTTAATGACATAGTTGCATGGAATTGAAGCTAACTCGTATGTTTCGCCTGCATTAGAACCTATTTCATTTATACCGCAGTTTTCGAAGCTAAATCATTCGTACGGCACGGATCTGCAGCTAAGCCTTCTACATCGCACTGTTTTGAAGCTAAATAATGTATTTCGTGTGGATTAGAAGCTAACTCGTCTGTTTCGAGTGCAGCTGAAGCTAAATCATGTATATCACAAGTATTTGAAGCTAAACGATTTGTATCGCATGGATTTGAAGATAAGCCTCCTACTTCGCATTGATTTGAAGTTAAATCATGTGTTCCGCATGGATTTGACGCTAACTCTTTTGTTTCGCCTGCATTTGAAACTATATCACTTATATCGCAAGTATTTGATGCCAAAATCATTTGCTTCGCACGGATTTGAAGCTAAACCTCTACTTCGCATTGATTTGAAGCTAAATCATGTGTTTCGCATGGATTTGAAGCTAACTCGTTTGTTTAGCATGCAGTTGAAGCTAGATCATGTCTTTCACAAGTATTTGAAGATAAACCATTTGATTCGCAATGATTTGAACCTGAGCCTTCTACTTCGCACAGATTTGCACCTAAATAATGTGTTTCGCATGGATTTGAAGCTAAACCTTCTACATCGCATGGATTTGAAGCTAAACCTTCTACATTGCATTGATTTGCAGCTAAATCATGTGTTTCGCATGGATTTGATGCTATCTCGTTTGTTTCGCCTCCATTTGAAACTATATCACTTACATCGCAAGTATCTGAAGCTAAATCATTTGTTCCGCATGGATTTGATGCTAAACCTACTACATAGCATTGATTTGAAGCTGAATCATTTGTTTTGCATCGATTTGAAGCTAACTCGTTTGTTTCGCCTGCATTGAAGCTATATCACTTATATCGCAATTATCGGAAGCTAAATCGTTTGTTTTGCATCGATTTGAAGCTAACTCGTTTGTTTCGCCTGCATTGAAGCTATATCACTTATATCGCAATTATCGGAAGCTAAATCATTTGCTTCGCACTTATTTGAAGTTAAACCTTCTACTTCGAATTCATTTGAAGCTAAATCATGTGTTTCGCATGGATTTGAAGCTAACTTGTTTGGTCCCATGCAGTTGTACCTAAATAATGTATATCACAAGTATTTGTAGCTAAACCATTTGTTTCGCGTGGATTTGAAGCTAAGCCTTCTACATCGTATTGATTTGAAGCTAAATCATGTGTTTCGCATGGATTTGAAGCTAACTTGTTTGTTTCCCCTGCATTTGAAGCTATATGACTTATATCGCAAGTATCTGAATCTAAATCAATTGTTTCTCATGTATTTGAAGCAAAGCCTTCTACTTCTCATTGATTTGAAGATAAATCATGTGTTTCGCATGGATTTGAAGCTATCTCGTTCGTTCCTCTTGCATTTGAAGCTATACCACTTATATCGCAAGTATCTGAAGCTAAATCATTCTTTTCGCATGGATTTGAAGGTAATCCGTTTGTTTCGCACGCAGTTGAAGCTATACCACCTATATCCCAAGTGTTTGAAGCTCAATCATTTGTTTCGCATGGATTTGAAGCTAAACCTTCTACATCGCATTGATTTTAAGCTAAATCATGTGTTTCGCATGGATTTGAAGCTAACTCGTTTGTTTCGCATGCAGTTGTAGCTAAATAGTGTATATCACAAGTATTTGTAGCTAAACCATTTGTTTTGCATGGATTTGAAGCTAAGCCTCCTACTTCGCATTCATTTGAAGCTAAATCATTTGTTTCGCATAGAACTGAAGCTACCTCGATTGTTCCTCCTCCTTTTGAAGCTATATCACTTATATCGCAAGTATTTGAAGCTAAATCACATGTGTCGCATGGATTTGAAGCTGAACCTTCTACTTCGCATTGATTTGAAGCTAAATCACTTGTTTCGCAAGGATTTGAAGCTAAACCTTCTACATCGCATGGATTTGAAGCTAAACCTTCTACATCGCATTGATTTGCAGCTAAATCATGTGTTTCGCATGGATTTGAAGCTAACTCGTTCGTTGCGCATGCAGTTAAAACTAAATAACGTATATCACAAGTATTTGATGCTAAACCATTTGTTTCGCATGTATTTGAAGCTAAGCCTTCTACTTCGCATTGATTGGATCCTAAATCACGTGTTTTGCATGGATTTGAAGCTAGGCCTTCTACATCGCATTGATTTGAAGCTAAATCATGTTTTTCGAGTGGATTTCAAGGTAACTCGTTTGTTTCGCATGCAGTTGAAGCTATATCACCTATATCCCAAGTGTTTGAAGCTCAATCATTTGTTTCGCATGGATTTGAAGCTAAACTTTCTACATGGCATTGATTTGAAGCTAAATCATGTGTTTCGCATGTATTTGAAGCTAACTCATTTGTCTCTCCTGCATTTGAAGCTATATCACTTATATCGCAAGTATTTGAATGAAAATCTTTCGTTTCGCATGGATTTGAAGCTAAATCATGTGTTTCGCTTGGACTCGAAGATAACTCGCTTGTTTCGCCAGTATTTGAAGCTCTACCATTTATACTGCAAGTATTTGAAGCTAAATTATTCGCTTCGCATGGATTTGAAGGTAACTCGTTTGTTTCGCACGCAGTTGAAGCTATACCACCTATATTCCAAGTGTTTGAAGCTCAATCATTTGTTTCGCATGGATTTGAAGCTAAACCTTCTACATCGCATTGATTTGAAGCTAAATCATGTGTTTCGCATGGATTTGAAGTTAACTCGTTTGTTTCGCATGCAGTTGTAGCTAAATAATGTATATCACAAGTATTTGTAGCTAAATCATTTGTTTCGCATGGATTTGAAGCTAAGCCTTCTACTTCGCATTAATTGGAAGCTAAATTACGTGTTTTGCATGGATTTGAAGCTGAACCTTCTACATCGCATTGATTTGCAAATGAATCATGTGTTTCGCATGGATTTGAAGCTAACTCGTTCGTTTCGCCTGTATTTGAATCTATATCACTTATATCGCAACTATTTGAAGCTAAATCATGTTTTTCGCTTGGATTTGAAGCTAAACCTTCTACATCGCATTCAATTGAACCAATTCATGTGTTTCGCGTGGATTTGAAGGTATCTCGATTGTTTCGCATGCACTTGAAGCTATATCACCTTTATCCCAAGTGTTTGAAGCCCAATCATTTGTTTCACATGGATTTGAAGCTAAACCTTCTACATCGCATTGATTTGAAGCTAAATCATGTGTTTCGCATGGATTTGAAGCTAACTCGTTTGTTTCGCATGCAGTTGTAGCTAAATAATGTATATCACAAGTATTTGTAGCTATAACCATTTGTTTTGCATGGATTTGAAGCTAAGCCTTCTACATCGCATTGATTTGCAGCTAAATCATGTGTTTCGCTTGGAGTTTAAGCTAACACGTTTGTTTCACATGCAGTTGAAGCTAAATCACGTATATCACAAGTATTTGGAGCTGAACCATTCGTTCCGCATCAATATTAAGCTAAACCATGTGTTTCGCATGATTTTGAATCTAAATCATGTTTTTCACAAGTATTTGAAGCCGAACCATTAGATTCGCATGGATTTGAATATACCCCTTCTACTTCGCATTGATTTGAAGCTAAATCATGTGTTTCGCATGTATTTGAAGCTAACTCATTTGCCTCTCCTGCATTTGAAGCTATATCACTTATATCGCAAGTATTTGAATGAAAATCTTTCGTTTCGCATGGATTTGAAGCTAAATCATGTGTTTCGCCTGGACTCGAAGATAACTCGCTTGTTTCCCCTGCATTTGAAGCTCTACCATTTATACTGCAAGTATTTGAAGCTAAATCATTCTTTTCGCATGGATTTGAAGGTAATCCGTTTGTTTCGCACGCAGTTGAAGCTATACCACCTATATCCCAAGTGTTTGAAGCTCAATCATTTGTTTCGCATGGATTTGAAGCTAAACCTTCTACATCGCATTGATTTTAAGCTAAATCATGTGTGTCGCATGGATTTGAAGCTGAACCTTCTACTTCGCATTGATTTGAAGCTAAATCACTTGTTTCGCAAGGATTTGAAGCTAAACCTTCTACATCGCATGGATTTGAAGCTAAACCTTCTACATCGCATTGATTTGCAGCTAAATCATGTGTTTCGCATGGATTTGAAGCTAACTCGTTCGTTGCGCATGCAGTTAAAACTAAATAACGTATATCACAAGTATTTGATGCTAAACCATTTGTTTCGCATGTATTTGAAGCTAAGCCTTCTACTTCGCATTGATTGGATCCTAAATCACGTGTTTTGCATGGATTTGAAGCTAGGCCTTCTACATCGCATTGATTTGAAGCTAAATCATGTTTTTCGAGTGGATTTCAAGGTAACTCGTTTGTTTCGCATGCAGTTGAAGCTATATCACCTATATCCCAAGTGTTTGAAGCTCAATCATTTGTTTCGCATGGATTTGAAGCTAAACTTTCTACATGGCATTGATTTGAAGCTAAATCATGTGTTTCGCATGTATTTGAAGCTAACTCATTTGTCTCTCCTGCATTTGAAGCTATATCACTTATATCGCAAGTATTTGAATGAAAATCTTTCGTTTCGCATGGATTTGAAGCTAAATCATGTGTTTCGCTTGGACTCGAAGATAACTCGCTTGTTTCGCCTGTATTTGAAGCTCTACCATTTATACTGCAAGTATTTGAAGCTAAATTATTCGCTTCACATGGATTTGAAGGTAACTCGTTTGTTTCGCACGCAGTTGAAGCTATACCACCTATATTCCAAGTGTTTGAAGCTCAATCATTTGTTTCGCATGGATTTGAAGCTAAACCTTCTACATCGCATTGATTTGAAGCTAAATCATGTGTTTCGCATGGATTTGAAGTTAACTCGTTTGTTTCGCATGCAGTTGTAGCTAAATAATGTATATCACAAGTATTTGTAGCTAAATCATTTGTTTCGCATGGATTTGAAGCTAAGCCTTCTACTTCGCATTAATTGGAAGCTAAATTACGTGTTTTGCATGGATTTGAAGCTGAACCTTCTACATCGCATTGATTTGCAAATGAATCATGTGTTTCGCATGGATTTGAAGCTAACTCGTTCGTTTCGCCTGTATTTGAATCTATATCACTTATATCGCAACTATTTGAAGCTAAATCATGTGTTTCGCTTGGATTTGAAGCTAAACCTTCTACATCGCATTCAATTGAACCAATTCATGTGTTTCGCGTGGATTTGAAGGTAACTCGATTGTTTCGCATGCACTTGAAGCTATATCACCTTTATCCCAAGTGTTTGAAGCCCAATCATTTGTTTCACATGGATTTGAAGCTAAACCTTCTACATCGCATTGATTTGAAGCTAAATCATGTGTTTCGCATGGATTTGAAGCTAACTCGTTTGTTTCGCATGCAGTTGTAGCTAAATAATGTATATCACAAGTATTTGTAGCTATAACCATTTGTTTTGCATGGATTTGAAGCTAAGCCTTCTACATCGCATTGATTTGCAGCTAAATCATGTGTTTCGCTTGGAGTTTAAGCTAACACGTTTGTTTCACATGCAGTTGAAGCTAAATCACGTATATCACAAGTATTTGGAGCTGAACCATTCGTTCCGCATCAATATTAAGCTAAACCATGTGTTTCGCATGATTTTGAATCTAAATCATGTTTTTCACAAGTATTTGAAGCCGAACCATTAGATTCGCATGGATTTGAATATACCCCTTCTACTTCGCATTGATTTGAAGCTAAATCATGTGTTTCGCATGTATTTGAAGCTAACTCATTTGCCTCTCCTGCATTTGAAGCTATATCACTTATATCGCAAGTATTTGAATGAAAATCTTTCGTTTCGCATGGATTTGAAGCTAAATCATGTGTTTCGCCTGGACTCGAAGATAACTCGCTTGTTTCCCCTGCATTTGAAGCTCTACCATTTATACTGCAAGTATTTGAAGCTAAATCATTCGCTTCGCATGGATTTGAAGGAAACTCGTTTGTTTCGCACGCAGTTGAAGCTATACCACCTATATCCCAAGTGTTTGAAGCTCAATCATTTGTTTCGCATGGATTTGAAGCTAAACCTTCTACATCGCATTGATTTGAAGCTAAATCATGTGTTTCGCATGGATTTGAAGCTAACTCGTTTGTTTCGCATGCAGTTGTAGCTAAATAATGTATATCACAAGTATTTGTAGCTAAACCATTTGTTTTGCATGGATTTGAAGCTAAGCCTTCTACTTCGCATTCATTTGAAGCTAAATCATTTGTTTCGCATAGAACTGAAGCTACCTCGATTGTTCCTCCTCCTTTTGAAGCTATATCACTTATATCGCAAGTATTTGAAGCTAAATCACATGTGTCGCATGGATTTGAAGCTGAACCTTCTACATCGAATTGATTTGAAGCTAAATCTTGTGTATCGCATGGATTTGAAGCTAAACCTTCTACATCGCATTGATTTGCAGCTAAATCATGTGTTTCGCATGGATTTGAAGCTAACTCGTTCGTTGCGCCTGCAGTTGAATCTACATCACTTATATCGCAAGTATTTGAAGCTAAATCATATGTATCGCGTGGATTTTGAAGCTATCTCGTTTGATTAGTCTGCATTTGAAGCTATATCACTTATACGTCAATTGTTTCAAACTAAATCATTTGTTTCGCATGGATTTGGTGCTAAACCTTCTACATCGCCTTGATTTGCAGCTAAATCATGTGTTTCGCTTGGAGTTTAAGCTAACACGTTTGTTTCACATGCAGTTGAAGCTAAATCACGTATATCACAAGTATTTGGAGCTGAACCATTCGTTTCGCATCAATATTAAGCTAAACCATGTGTTTCGCATGATTTTGAATCTAAATCATGTTTTTCACAAGTATTTGAAGCCGAACCATTAGATTCGCATGGATTTTAAGCTACGCCTTCTACTTCGCATTGATTTGAAGCTAAATCATGTGTTTCGCATGGATTTGAAGCTAACTCGTTTGTTTCGCATGCAGTTGTAGCTAAATAATGTATATCACAAGTATTTGTAGCTAAACCATTTGTTTCGCATGGATTTGAAGCTAAGCCTTCTACTTCGCATTGATTTGAAGCTAAATCATTTGTTTCGCATAGAATTGAAGCTACCTCGTTTGTTCCTCCTGTTTTTGAAGCTATATCACTTATATCACAAGTATTTGTAG
>NW_027476130.1:0-20000 GCF_051020955.1 Megalopta genalis
CCACCGAATCAAGAAAGAGCTATCAATCTGTCAATCCTTCCGGTGTCCGGGCCTGGTGAGGTTTCCCGTGTTGAGTCAAATTAAGCCGCAGGCTCCACTCCTGGTGGTGCCCTTCCGTCAATTCCTTTAAGTTTCAGCTTTGCAACCATACTTCCCCCGGAACCCAAAAGCTTTGGTTTCCCGGAAGCTGCCCGCCGAGTCATCGTAGGAACTTCGGCGGATCGCTAGCTGGCATCGTTTATGGTTAGAACTAGGGCGGTATCTGATCGCCTTCGAACCTCTAACTTTCGTTCTTGATTAATGAAAACATTTTTGGCAAATGCTTTCGCTTCTGTCCGTCTTGCGACGATCCAAGAATTTCACCTCTAACGTCGCAATACGAATGCCCCCATCTGTCCCTATTAATCATTACCTCGGGGTTCCGAAAACCAACAAAATAGAACCGAGGTCCTATTCCATTATTCCATGCACACAGTATTCAGGCGAAGGTAGCCTGCTTTGAGCACTCTAATTTGTTCAAAGTAAACGTACCGGCCCACCTCGACACTCAGTGAAGAGCACCGCGATGGGATATTAGTTGGACCGCCCCGTGAAGAGCAAAGCCCACCGGTAGGACGTACCACATAATGCCAGTTAAACACCGCGAGCGATGAACCGACACTGTGACACACAGATTCAACTACGAGCTTTTTAACCGCAACAACTTTAATATACGCTATTGGAGCTGGAATTACCGCGGCTGCTGGCACCAGACTTGCCCTCCAATGGATCCTCGTTAAAGGATTTAAAGTGTACTCATTCCGATTACGGGGCCTCGGATGAGTCCCGTATCGTTATTTTTCGTCACTACCTCCCCGTGCCGGGAGTGGGTAATTTGCGCGCCTGCTGCCTTCCTTGGATGTGGTAGCCGTTTCTCAGGCTCCCTCTCCGGAATCGAACCCTGATTCCCCGTTACCCGTTACAACCATGGTAGGCGCAGAACCTACCATCGACAGTTGATAAGGCAGACATTTGAAAGATGCGTCGCCGGTGCTATAAGACCATGCGATCAGCACAAAGTTATTCAGAGTCACCAAAGCAAACGATGGACGAGTGTAAACACCCGCCACCGATTGGTTTTGATCTAATAAAAGCGTTCCTACCATCTCTGGTCGGAACTCTGTTTTGCATGTATTAGCTCTAGAATTACCACAGTTATCCAAGTAAATTTTAGTACGATCTAAGAAACCATAACTGATTTAATGAGCCATTCGCGGTTTCACCTTAATACGGCATGTACTGAGACATGCATGGCTTAATCTTTGAGACAAGCATATGACTACTGGCAGGATCAACCAGGGAACTATACAATATGTATATATAAAATGGACAAAATTTAAATCCTTTTCCATCGTCGCCTGTTTCATATATATATGTCAGGTCGACACACCACTTTTCTCTTTCAAATATGTACAAGTTTTGCCACATTCCGCGCTTGTAACATATCTTCTTTAACGCTCAATTTCTTTCATTTTTCTACCATACAGATATTTTACCGTACGCCCAAAAACGTACGTATTATATTTTTGTTCTATCGTAAAATCACATTTTTCTACGTACGCCAGCTTCGTACGTTTCTATCTTTGCCTTCATAAAATCACAAGATAATTTTATCTTCAAGAGTCTCGCTATTAACATCTTGTAAGATAAATGTACGTCCCAGCTAAAACGTACAAATACTTCAAGTTAAGTAATAATATATCATCGCTATTGACAAATTTTTAAGATCCAAGACACAGTTCTCTCTATATGTTTTAATATTTTTTATGTACTCAAATATATTCAAAGGAAAAAGTACATGGGTGATGCCATAGTCGTGGAAGCGCGTACGCTCACGCTGATCTTCTGACCGCCGGAAGCACGAAACCTCTGATCTGGGCAAAATCGGCAAGCCGAGGAAGAACGGACAGGACACATGCTGGACTGGCGAGAAAGCGTGTTCTTCCGCTCGCGCTAGGCATTTCGATTTCTGACACCTCTTGATTTAAAAAATCAGTTTTTTGATAGTTTTCTCTCTCCACTGGGCTATTCATTTTAGCCACAGTTTTCAATTGGTACGATTTGCTTCCAAATCTTACAGATGCATTTTAAAAAATTTTTCCATCGCTCGGACAGAAGAGTCGATTGCTCAGTGAGTACGAGTATACATACAAAGTGCATACGGGTAACCAACCCCGTAGGGCTTGCCACATATGGGCCATTCGGTCAAAGACACCGACCCGTGGCCACGCTGTGTGGAGAAAAGTCCGTAACGTAAACGGCACGAAACAGTCAGGACCGAAGCCCCGAAGGAGCTCTGAGACAGCTTCTCGACCGAGATCGTAGAATTGGCCCAAAACCCGCTCTGCTCCGTCCGCCTCGCACGGACCGTGTATCTCTTATAGATACCGAACGGCCGGCAAGGACGCCGGCGCCGCCGGCCGAATAGCACGCGCGCTTATGAGTGTAAACCGCTGCGGCAACAGACCGCCCGGCCGTGCTGTTGTAACATAGCGCGTGAACGAACGAAAAAAATTTTTATAGTAAACATTAAAATAAATTACACTACCGTAAACTAGACAAAAAATTACACATTTTTTCCCAATATGAAAATTTTCACAAACTTTTTAAAGTCCCATCGCATCGAGTAAACTTTTTTAATAACGCGTCCGCACGATTCTAAATGCTTAATCCATATGTGAAATCGTTCACTGATCACGAATATCGTATTTAAAAAAATTACAAAAATTTATTTTTCAAAATAATCAAAAAAAACCGAAAAATCACAAGAGTAAAGTACCATTATTTTAAACAACATGTCGTTCTAAATGCTTAATCCCTATGTAAAAAAGTTATTTAAGCAAGAATATGTAATTGAAAAAAATTAGAAAAATTTATTTTAGCCGTAAATCGAAAATAATGGGGACACCGGAGCTGTTCGAAGCGCCGAGACGCGCCGCGTACGGCCGAATATTTTCTAAGTCCCAACGTACCGATCAAGAGTAAAGTACCATTTTCCTACATTAGATTTCGTTCTAAATGCTTAATCCCTATGTAAAAACGTTAGTTAAGCAAGAATATCGTATTTTAAAAAAAATCTAATGATAGGATTTTCCAGAAAATTGAAAAAACCGAAAAATGTCAAGAGTAAAGTGCCATTTTCTGACATTAGATTTCGTTCTAAATGCTTAATCCCTATGTAGAAACGTTAGTTAAGCAAGAATATCGTATTTTTAAAAAAATCTAATGATAGGATTTTTCATAAAATTGAAAAAACCGTAAAATGTCAAGAGTAAAGTGCCCTTATTTTAAACATTATATCGTTCTAAATGCTTAATCCCTATGTAAAAAAGTTATCTAAGCAAGAATATGTTATTGAATAAAATGAGAAAAATTTATTTTAGCCGTAAATCGAAAATAATGGGGACACCGGAGCTGTTCGAAGCGCCGAGCGCGCCGCGTACGCCCGAATATTTTCTAAGTCCCAACGTACCGATCAAGAGTAAAGTACCATTTTCCTACATTAGATTTCGTTCTAAATGCTTAATCCCTATGTAAAAACGTTAGTTAAGCAAGAATATCGTATTTTAAAAAAAATCTAATGATAGGATTTTCCAGAAAATTGAAAAAACCGAAAAATGTCAAGAGTAAAGTGCCATTTTCTGACATTAGATTTCGTTCTAAATGCTTAATCCCTATGTAGAAACGTTAGTTAAGCAAGAATATCGTATTTTTAAAAAAATCTAATGATAGGATTTTTCATAAAATTGAAAAAACCGTAAAATGTCAAGAGTAAAGTGCCCTTATTTTAAACATTATATCGTTCTAAATGCTTAATCCCTATGTAAAAAAGTTATCTAAGCAAGAATATGTTATTGAATAAAATGAGAAAAATTTATTTTAGCCGTAAATCGAAAATAATGGGGACACCGGAGCTGTTCGAAGCGCCGAGCGCGCCGCGTACGCCCGAATATTTTCTAAGTCCCAACGTACCGATCAAGAGTAAAGTACCATTTTCCTACATTAGATTTCGTTCTAAATGCTTAATCCCTATGTAAAAACGTTAGTTAAGCAAGAATATCGTATTTTAAAAAAAATCTAATGATAGGATTTTCCAGAAAATTGAAAAAACCGAAAAATGTCAAGAGTAAAGTGCCATTTTCTGACATTAGATTTCGTTCTAAATGCTTAATCCCTATGTAGAAACGTTAGTTATGCAAGATTATCGTATTTTTAAAAAAATCTAATGATAGGATTTTTCAGAAAATTGAAAAAACCGTAAAATGTCAAGAGTAAAGTGCCCTTATTTTAAACATTATATCGTTCTAAATGCTTAATCCCTATGTAAAAAAGTTATCTAAGCAAGAATATGTTATTGAATAAAATGAGAAAAATTTATTTTAGCCGTAAATCGAAAATAATGGGTCGAGCGAATCGGTCGATTGCGCCGAGACGCGCTATGATGCAACAGACGAGCGATTGGAACGCCCGAATATTTTCAAAGTCCCAACGTACCGGTCAAGAGTAAAGTACCATTTTCCTACATTAGATTTCGTTCTAAATGCTTAATCCCTATGTAAAAACGTTAGTTAAGCAAGAATATCGTATTTTAAAAAAAATCTAATGATAGGATTTTCCAGAAAATTGAAAAAACCGAAAAATGTCAAGAGTAAAGTGCCATTTTCTGACATTAGATTTCGTTCTAAATGCTTAATCCCTATGTAGAAACGTTAGTTAAGCAAGAATATCGTATTTTTAAAAAAATCTAATGATAGGATTTTCCAGAAAATTGAAAAAACCGAAAAATGTCAAGAGTAAAGTGCCATTTTCTGACATTAGATTTCGTTCTAAATGCTTAATCCCTATGTAGAAACGTTAGTTATGCAAGATTATCGTATTTTTAAAAAAATCTAATGATAGGATTTTTCAGAAAATTGAAAAAACCGTAAAATGTCAAGAGTAAAGTGCCCTTATTTTAAACATTATATCGTTCTAAATGCTTAATCCCTATGTAAAAAAGTTATCTAAGCAAGAATATGTTATTGAATAAAATGAGAAAAATTTATTTTAGCCGTAAATCGAAAATAATGGGTCGAGCGAATCGGTCGATTGCGCCGAGACGCGCTATGATGCAACAGACGAGCGATTGGAACGCCCGAATATTTTCAAAGTCCCAACGTACCGATCAAGAGTAAAGTACCATTTTCCTACATTAGATTTCGTTCTAAATGCTTAATCCCTATGTAAAAACGTTAGTTAAGCAAGAATATCGTATTTTAAAAAAAATCTAATGATAGGATTTTCCAGAAAATTGAAAAAACCGAAAAATGTCAAGAGTAAAGTGCCATTTTCTGACATTAGATTTCGTTCTAAATGCTTAATCCCTATGTAGAAACGTTAGTTAAGCAAGATTATCGTATTTTTAAAAAAATCTAATGATAGGATTTTTCATAAAATTGAAAAAACCGTAAAATGTCAAGAGTAAAGTGCCCTTATTTTAAACATTATATCGTTCTAAATGCTTAATCCCTATGTAAAAAAGTTATCTAAGCAAGAATATGTTATTGAATAAAATGAGAAAAATTTATTTTAGCCGTAAATCGAAAATAATGGGTCGAGCGAATCGGTCGATTGCGCCGAGACGCGCTATGATGCAACAGACGAGCGATTGGAACGCCCGAATATTTTCAAAGTCCCAACGTACCGATCAAGAGTAAAGTACCATTTTCCTACATTAGATTTCGTTCTAAATGCTTAATCCCTATGTAAAAACGTTAGTTAAGCAAGAATATCGTATTTTTAAAAAAATCTAATGATAGGATTTTCCAGAAAATTGAAAAAACCGAAAAATGTCAAGAGTAAAGTACCATTTTCCTACATTAGATTTCGTTCTAAATGCTTAATCCCTATGTAGAAACGTTAGTTAAGCAAGATTATCGTATTTTTAAAAAAATCTAATGATAGGATTTTTCATAAAATTGAAAAAACCGTAAAATGTCAAGAGTAAAGTGCCCTTATTTTAAACAATGTATCGTTCTAAATGCTTAATCCCTATGTAAAAAAGTTATTTAAGCAAGAATATGTTATTGAAAAAAATTAGAAAAATTTATTTTAGCCGTAAATCGAAAATAATGGGGACACCGGAGCTGTTCGAAGCGCCGAGACGCGCCGCGTACGGCCGAATATTTTCAAAGTCCCAACGTACCGATCAAGAGTAAAGTACCAATTTCCTACATTAGATTTCGTTCTAAATGCTTAATCCCTATGTAAAAACGTTAGTTAAGCAAGAATATCGTATTTTTAAAAAAATCTAATGATAGGATTTTCCAGAAAATTGAAAAAACCGAAAAATGTCAAGAGTAAAGTGCCATTTTCTGACATTAGATTTCGTTCTAAATGCTTAATCCCTATGTAGAAACGTTAGTTATGCAAGATTATCGTATTTTTAAAAAAATCTAATGATAGGATTTTTCAGAAAATTGAAAAAACCGTAAAATGTCAAGAGTAAAGTGCCCTTATTTTAAACATTATATCGTTCTAAATGCTTAATCCCTATGTAAAAAAGTTATCTAAGCAAGAATATGTTATTGAATAAAATGAGAAAAATTTATTTTAGCCGTAAATCGAAAATAATGGGTCGAGCGAATCGGTCGATTGCGCCGAGACGCGCTATGATGCAACAGACGAGCGATTGGAACGCCCGAATATTTTCAAAGTCCCAACGTACCGATCAAGAGTAAAGTACCATTTTCCTACATTAGATTTCGTTCTAAATGCTTAATCCCTATGTAAAAACGTTAGTTAAGCAAGAATATCGTATTTTAAAAAAAATCTAATGATAGGATTTTCCAGAAAATTGAAAAAACCGAAAAATGTCAAGAGTAAAGTGCCATTTTCTGACATTAGATTTCGTTCTAAATGCTTAATCCCTATGTAGAAACGTTAGTTAAGCAAGATTATCGTATTTTTAAAAAAATCTAATGATAGGATTTTTCATAAAATTGAAAAAACCGTAAAATGTCAAGAGTAAAGTGCCCTTATTTTAAACATTATATCGTTCTAAATGCTTAATCCCTATGTAAAAAAGTTATCTAAGCAAGAATATGTTATTGAATAAAATGAGAAAAATTTATTTTAGCCGTAAATCGAAAATAATGGGTCGAGCGAATCGGTCGATTGCGCCGAGACGCGCTATGATGCAACAGACGAGCGATTGGAACGCCCGAATATTTTCAAAGTCCCAACGTACCGATCAAGAGTAAAGTACCATTTTCCTACATTAGATTTCGTTCTAAATGCTTAATCCCTATGTAAAAACGTTAGTTAAGCAAGAATATCGTATTTTAAAAAAAATCTAATGATAGGATTTTCCAGAAAATTGAAAAAACCGAAAAATGTCAAGAGTAAAGTGCCATTTTCTGACATTAGATTTCGTTCTAAATGCTTAATCCCTATGTAGAAACGTTAGTTAAGCAAGAATATCGTATTTTTAAAAAAATCTAATGATAGGATTTTTCAGAAAATTGAAAAAACCGTAAAATGTCAAGAGTAAAGTGCCATTATTTTAAACAATGTATCGTTCTAAATGCTTAATCCCTATGTAAAAAAGTTATTTAAGCAAGAATATGTAATTGAAAAAAATTAGAAGAATTTATTTTAGCCGTAAATCGAAAATAATGGGGACACCGGAGCTGTTCGAAGCGCCGAGACGCGCCGCGTACGGCCGAATATTTTCAAAGTCCCAACGTACCGATCAAGAGTAAAGTACCATTTTCCTACATTAGATTTCGTTCTAAATGCTTAATCCCTATGTAAAAACGTTAGTTAAGCAAGAATATCGTATTTTTAAAAAAATCTAATGATAGGATTTTCCAGAAAATTGAAAAAACCGAAAAATGTCAAGAGTAAAGTGCCATTTTCTGACATTAGATTTCGTTCTAAATGCTTAATCCCTATGTAGAAACGTTAGTTAAGCAAGAATATCGTATTTTTAAAAAAATCTAATGATAGGATTTTTCATAAAATTGAAAAAACCGTAAAATGTCAAGAGTAAAGTGCCCTTATTTTAAACATTATATCGTTCTAAATGCTTAATCCCTATGTAAAAAAGTTATCTAAGCAAGAATATGTTATTGAATAAAATGAGAAAAATTTATTTTAGCCGTAAATCGAAAATAATGGGGACACCGGAGCTGTTCGAAGCGCCGAGCGCGCCGCGTACGCCCGAATATTTTCAAAGTCCCAACGTACCGGTCAAGAGTAAAGTACCATTTTCCTACATTAGATTTCGTTCTAAATGCTTAATCCCTATGTAAAAACGTTAGTTAAGCAAGAATATCGTATTTTAAAAAAAATCTAATGATAGGATTTTCCAGAAAATTGAAAAAACCGAAAAATGTCAAGAGTAAAGTGCCATTTTCTGACATTAGATTTCGTTCTAAATGCTTAATCCCTATGTAGAAACGTTAGTTATGCAAGATTATCGTATTTTTAAAAAAATCTAATGATAGGATTTTTCAGAAAATTGAAAAAACCGTAAAATGTCAAGAGTAAAGTGCCCTTATTTTAAACATTATATCGTTCTAAATGCTTAATCCCTATGTAAAAAAGTTATCTAAGCAAGAATATGTTATTGAATAAAATGAGAAAAATTTATTTTAGCCGTAAATCGAAAATAATGGGTCGAGCGAATCGGTCGATTGCGCCGAGACGCGCTATGATGCAACAGACGAGCGATTGGAACGCCCGAATATTTTCAAAGTCCCAACGTACCGGTCAAGAGTAAAGTACCATTTTCCTACATTAGATTTCGTTCTAAATGCTTAATCCCTATGTAAAAACGTTAGTTAAGCAAGAATATCGTATTTTAAAAAAAATCTAATGATAGGATTTTCCAGAAAATTGAAAAAACCGAAAAATGTCAAGAGTAAAGTGCCATTTTCTGACATTAGATTTCGTTCTAAATGCTTAATCCCTATGTAGAAACGTTAGTTAAGCAAGAATATCGTATTTTTAAAAAAATCTAATGATAGGATTTTTCAGAAAATTGAAAAAACCGTAAAATGTCAAGAGTAAAGTGCCATTATTTTAAACAATGTATCGTTCTAAATGCTTAATCCCTATGTAAAAAAGTTATTTAAGCAAGAATATGTAATTGAAAAAAATTAGAAGAATTTATTTTAGCCGTAAATCGAAAATAATGGGGACACCGGAGCTGTTCGAAGCGCCGAGACGCGCCGCGTACGGCCGAATATTTTCAAAGTCCCAACGTACCGATCAAGAGTAAAGTACCATTTTCCTACATTAGATTTCGTTCTAAATGCTTAATCCCTATGTAAAAACGTTAGTTAAGCAAGAATATCGTATTTTTAAAAAAATCTAATGATAGGATTTTCCAGAAAATTGAAAAAACCGAAAAATGTCAAGAGTAAAGTGCCATTTTCTGACATTAGATTTCGTTCTAAATGCTTAATCCCTATGTAGAAACGTTAGTTAAGCAAGAATATCGTATTTTTAGAAAAATCTAATGATAGGATTTTTCATAAAATTGAAAAAACCGTAAAATGTCAAGAGTAAAGTGCCCTTATTTTAAACATTATATCGTTCTAAATGCTTAATCCCTATGTAAAAAAGTTATCTAAGCAAGAATATGTTATTGAATAAAATGAGAAAAATTTATTTTAGCCGTAAATCGAAAATAATGGGTCGAGCGAATCGGTCGATTGCGCCGAGACGCGCTATGATGCAACAGACGAGCGATTGGAACGCCCGAATATTTTCAAAGTCCCAACGTACCGGTCAAGAGTAAAGTACCATTTTCCTACATTAGATTTCGTTCTAAATGCTTAATCCCTATGTAAAAACGTTAGTTAAGCAAGAATATCGTATTTTAAAAAAAATCTAATGATAGGATTTTCCAGAAAATTGAAAAAACCGAAAAATGTCAAGAGTAAAGTGCCATTTTCTGACATTAGATTTCGTTCTAAATGCTTAATCCCTATGTAGAAACGTTAGTTAAGCAAGAATATCGTATTTTTAAAAAAATCTAATGATAGGATTTTTCAGAAAATTGAAAAAACCTTAAAATGTCAAGAGTAAAGTGCCATTATTTTAAACAATGTATCGTTCTAAATGCTTAATCCCTATGTAAAAAAGTTATTTAAGCAAGAATATGTAATTGAAAAAAATTAGAAGAATTTATTTTAGCCGTAAATCGAAAATAATGGGGACACCGGAGCTGTTCGAAGCGCCGAGACGCGCCGCGTACGGCCGAATATTTTCAAAGTCCCAACGTACCGATCAAGAGTAAAGTACCATTTTCCTACATTAGATTTCGTTCTAAATGCTTAATCCCTATGTAAAAACGTTAGTTAAGCAAGAATATCGTATTTTTAAAAAAATCTAATGATAGGATTTTCCAGAAAATTGAAAAAACCGAAAAATGTCAAGAGTAAAGTGCCATTTTCTGACATTAGATTTCGTTCTAAATGCTTAATCCCTATGTAGAAACGTTAGTTAAGCAAGAATATCGTATTTTTAAAAAAATCTAATGATAGGATTTTTCATAAAATTGAAAAAACCGTAAAATGTCAAGAGTAAAGTGCCCTTATTTTAAACATTATATCGTTCTAAATGCTTAATCCCTATGTAAAAAAGTTATCTAAGCAAGAATATGTTATTGAATAAAATGAGAAAAATTTATTTTAGCCGTAAATCGAAAATAATGGGGACACCGGAGCTGTTCGAAGCGCCGAGCGCGCCGCGTACGGCCGAATATTTTCAAAGTCCCAACGTACCGATCAAGAGTAAAGTACCATTTTCCTACATTAGATTTCGTTCTAAATGCTTAATCCCTATGTAAAAACGTTAGTTAAGCAAGAATATCGTATTTTAAAAAAAATCTAATGATAGGATTTTCCAGAAAATTGAAAAAACCGAAAAATGTCAAGAGTAAAGTGCCATTTTCTGACATTAGATTTCGTTCTAAATGCTTAATCCCTATGTAGAAACGTTAGTTATGCAAGATTATCGTATTTTTAAAAAAATCTAATGATAGGATTTTTCAGAAAATTGAAAAAACCGTAAAATGTCAAGAGTAAAGTGCCCTTATTTTAAACATTATATCGTTCTAAATGCTTAATCCCTATGTAAAAAAGTTATCTAAGCAAGAATATGTTATTGAATAAAATGAGAAAAATTTATTTTAGCCGTAAATCGAAAATAATGGGTCGAGCGAATCGGTCGATTGCGCCGAGACGCGCTATGATGCAACAGACGAGCGATTGGAACGCCCGAATATTTTCAAAGTCCCAACGTACCGATCAAGAGTAAAGTACCATTTTCCTACATTAGATTTCGTTCTAAATGCTTAATCCCTATGTAAAAACGTTAGTTAAGCAAGAATATCGTATTTTAAAAAAAATCTAATGATAGGATTTTCCAGAAAATTGAAAAAACCGAAAAATGTCAAGAGTAAAGTGCCATTTTCTGACATTAGATTTCGTTCTAAATGCTTAATCCCTATGTAGAAACGTTAGTTAAGCAAGATTATCGTATTTTTAAAAAAATCTAATGATAGGATTTTTCATAAAATTGAAAAAACCGTAAAATGTCAAGAGTAAAGTGCCCTTATTTTAAACATTATATCGTTCTAAATGCTTAATCCCTATGTAAAAAAGTTATCTAAGCAAGAATATGTTATTGAATAAAATGAGAAAAATTTATTTTAGCCGTAAATCGAAAATAATGGGGACACCGGAGCTGTTCGAAGCGCCGAGACGCGCCGCGTACGGCCGAATATTTTCAAAGTCCCAACGTACCGATCAAGAGTAAAGTGCCATTTTCTGACATTAGATTTCGTTCTAAATGCTTAATCCCTATGTAGAAACGTTAGTTATGCAAGATTATCGTATTTTTAAAAAAATCTAATGATAGGATTTTTCAGAAAATTGAAAAAACCGTAAAATGTCAAGAGTAAAGTGCCCTTATTTTAAACATTATATCGTTCTAAATGCTTAATCCCTATGTAAAAAAGTTATCTAAGCAAGAATATGTTATTGAATAAAATGAGAAAAATTTATTTTAGCCGTAAATCGAAAATAATGGGTCGAGCGAATCGGTCGATTGCGCCGAGACGCGCTATGATGCAACAGACGAGCGATTGGAACGCCCGAATATTTTCAAAGTCCCAACGTACCGATCAAGAGTAAAGTACCATTTTCCTACATTAGATTTCGTTCTAAATGCTTAATCCCTATGTAAAAACGTTAGTTAAGCAAGAATATCGTATTTTAAAAAAAATCTAATGATAGGATTTTCCAGAAAATTGAAAAAACCGAAAAATGTCAAGAGTAAAGTGCCATTTTCTGACATTAGATTTCGTTCTAAATGCTTAATCCCTATGTAGAAACGTTAGTTAAGCAAGATTATCGTATTTTTAAAAAAATCTAATGATAGGATTTTTCATAAAATTGAAAAAACCGTAAAATGTCAAGAGTAAAGTGCCCTTATTTTAAACATTATATCGTTCTAAATGCTTAATCCCTATGTAAAAAAGTTATCTAAGCAAGAATATGTTATTGAATAAAATGAGAAAAATTTATTTTAGCCGTAAATCGAAAATAATGGGTCGAGCGAATCGGTCGATTGCGCCGAGACGCGCTATGATGCAACAGACGAGCGATTGGAACGCCCGAATATTTTCAAAGTCCCAACGTACCGATCAAGAGTAAAGTACCATTTTCCTACATTAGATTTCGTTCTAAATGCTTAATCCCTATGTAAAAACGTTAGTTAAGCAAGAATATCGTATTTTTAAAAAAATCTAATGATAGGATTTTCCAGAAAATTGAAAAAACCGAAAAATGTCAAGAGTAAAGTGCCATTTTCTGACATTAGATTTCGTTCTAAATGCTTAATCCCTATGTAGAAACGTTAGTTAAGCAAGAATATCGTATTTTTAAAAAAATCTAATGATAGGATTTTTCAGAAAATTGAAAAAACCGTAAAATGTCAAGAGTAAAGTGCCATTATTTTAAACAATGTATCGTTCTAAATGCTTAATCCCTATGTAAAAAAGTTATTTAAGCAAGAATATGTAATTGAAAAAAATTAGAAGAATTTATTTTAGCCGTAAATCGAAAATAATGGGGACACCGGAGCTGTTCGAAGCGCCGAGACGCGCCGCGTACGGCCGAATATTTTCAAAGTCCCAACGTACCGATCAAGAGTAAAGTACCATTTTCCTACATTAGATTTCGTTCTAAATGCTTAATCCCTATGTAAAAACGTTAGTTAAGCAAGAATATCGTATTTTTAAAAAAATCTAATGATAGGATTTTCCAGAAAATTGAAAAAACCGAAAAATGTCAAGAGTAAAGTGCCATTTTCTGACATTAGATTTCGTTCTAAATGCTTAATCCCTATGTAGAAACGTTAGTTAAGCAAGAATATCGTATTTTTAAAAAAATCTAATGATAGGATTTTTCATAAAATTGAAAAAACCGTAAAATGTCAAGAGTAAAGTGCCCTTATTTTAAACATTATATCGTTCTAAATGCTTAATCCCTATGTAAAAAAGTTATCTAAGCAAGAATATGTTATTGAATAAAATGAGAAAAATTTATTTTAGCCGTAAATCGAAAATAATGGGGACACCGGAGCTGTTCGAAGCGCCGAGCGCGCCGCGTACGCCCGAATATTTTCAAAGTCCCAACGTACCGGTCAAGAGTAAAGTACCATTTTCCTACATTAGATTTCGTTCTAAATGCTTAATCCCTATGTAAAAACGTTAGTTAAGCAAGAATATCGTATTTTAAAAAAAATCTAATGATAGGATTTTCCAGAAAATTGAAAAAACCGAAAAATGTCAAGAGTAAAGTGCCATTTTCTGACATTAGATTTCGTTCTAAATGCTTAATCCCTATGTAGAAACGTTAGTTATGCAAGATTATCGTATTTTTAAAAAAATCTAATGATAGGATTTTTCAGAAAATTGAAAAAACCGTAAAATGTCAAGAGTAAAGTGCCCTTATTTTAAACATTATATCGTTCTAAATGCTTAATCCCTATGTAAAAAAGTTATCTAAGCAAGAATATGTTATTGAATAAAATGAGAAAAATTTATTTTAGCCGTAAATCGAAAATAATGGGTCGAGCGAATCGGTCGATTGCGCCGAGACGCGCTATGATGCAACAGACGAGCGATTGGAACGCCCGAATATTTTCAAAGTCCCAACGTACCGGTCAAGAGTAAAGTACCATTTTCCTACATTAGATTTCGTTCTAAATGCTTAATCCCTATGTAAAAACGTTAGTTAAGCAAGAATATCGTATTTTAAAAAAAATCTAATGATAGGATTTTTCATAAAATTGAAAAAACCGTAAAATGTCAAGAGTAAAGTGCCCTTATTTTAAACATTATATCGTTCTAAATGCTTAATCCCTATGTAAAAAAGTTATCTAAGCAAGAATATGTTATTGAATAAAATGAGAAAAATTTATTTTAGCCGTAAATCGAAAATAATGGGGACACCGGAGCTGTTCGAAGCGCCGAGCGCGCCGCGTACGCCCGAATATTTTCAAAGTCCCAACGTACCGATCAAGAGTAAAGTACCATTTTCCTACATTAGATTTCGTTCTAAATGCTTAATCCCTATGTAAAAACGTTAGTTAAGCAAGAATATCGTATTTTTAAAAAAATCTAATGATAGGATTTTCCAGAAAATTGAAAAAACCGAAAAATGTCAAGAGTAAAGTGCCATTTTCTGACATTAGATTTCGTTCTAAATGCTTAATCCCTATGTAGAAACGTCAGTTAAGCAAGAATATCGTATTTTTAAAAAAATCTAATGATAGGATTTTTCATAAAATTGAAAAAACCGTAAAATGTCAAGAGTAAAGTGCCCTTATTTTAAACATTATATCGTTCTAAATGCTTAATCCCTATGTAAAAAAGTTATCTAAGCAAGAATATGTTATTGAATAAAATGAGAAAAATTTATTTTAGCCGTAAATCGAAAATAATGGGGACACCGGAGCTGTTCGAAGCGCCGAGCGCGCCGCGTACGCCCGAATATTTTCAAAGTCCCAACGTACCGATCAAGAGTAAAGTACCATTTTCCTACATTAGATTTCGTTCTAAATGCTTAATCCCTATGTAAAAACGTTAGTTAAGCAAGAATATCGTATTTTAAAAAAAATCTAATGATAGGATTTTCCAGAAAATTGAAAAAACCGAAAAATGTCAAGAGTAAAGTGCCATTTTCTGACATTAGATTTCGTTCTAAATGCTTAATCCCTATGTAAAAACGTTAGTTAAGCAAGAATATCGTATTTTAAAAAAAATCTAATGATAGGATTTTCCAGAAAATTGAAAAAACCGAAAAATGTCAAGAGTAAAGTGCCATTTTCTGACATTAGATTTCGTTCTAAATGCTTAATCCCTATGTAGAAACGTTAGTTAAGCAAGATTATCGTATTTTTAAAAAAATCTAATGATAGGATTTTTCATAAAATTGAAAAAACCGTAAAATGTCAAGAGTAAAGTGCCCTTATTTTAAACATTATATCGTTCTAAATGCTTAATCCCTATGTAAAAAAGTTATCTAAGCAAGAATATGTTATTGAATAAAATGAGAAAAATTTATTTTAGCCGTAAATCGAAAATAATGGGTCGAGCGAATCGGTCGATTGCGCCGAGACGCGCTATGATGCAACAGACGAGCGATTGGAACGCCCGAATATTTTCAAAGTCCCAACGTACCGATCAAGAGTAAAGTACCATTTTCCTACATTAGATTTCGTTCTAAATGCTTAATCCCTATGTAGAAACGTTAGTTAAGCAAGATTATCGTATTTTTAAAAAAATCTAATGATAGGATTTTTCATAAAATTGAAAAAACCGTAAAATGTCAAGAGTAAAGTGCCCTTATTTTAAACAATGTATCGTTCTAAATGCTTAATCCCTATGTAAAAAAGTTATTTAAGCAAGAATATGTTATTGAAAAAAATTAGAAAAATTTATTTTAGCCGTAAATCGAAAATAATGGGGACACCGGAGCTGTTCGAAGCGCCGAGACGCGCCGCGTACGGCCGAATATTTTCAAAGTCCCAACGTACCGATCAAGAGTAAAGTACCAATTTCCTACATTAGATTTCGTTCTAAATGCTTAATCCCTATGTAAAAACGTTAGTTAAGCAAGAATATCGTATTTTTAAAAAAATCTAATGATAGGATTTTCCAGAAAATTGAAAAAACCGAAAAATGTCAAGAGTAAAGTGCCATTTTCTGACATTAGATTTCGTTCTAAATGCTTAATCCCTATGTAGAAACGTTAGTTATGCAAGATTATCGTATTTTTAAAAAAATCTAATGATAGGATTTTTCAGAAAATTGAAAAAACCGTAAAATGTCAAGAGTAAAGTGCCCTTATTTTAAACATTATATCGTTCTAAATGCTTAATCCCTATGTAAAAAAGTTATCTAAGCAAGAATATGTTATTGAATAAAATGAGAAAAATTTATTTTAGCCGTAAATCGAAAATAATGGGTCGAGCGAATCGGTCGATTGCGCCGAGACGCGCTATGATGCAACAGACGAGCGATTGGAACGCCCGAATATTTTCAAAGTCCCAACGTACCGATCAAGAGTAAAGTACCATTTTCCTACATTAGATTTCGTTCTAAATGCTTAATCCCTATGTAAAAACGTTAGTTAAGCAAGAATATCGTATTTTTAAAAAAATCTAATGATAGGATTTTCCAGAAAATTGAAAAAACCGAAAAATGTCAAGAGTAAAGTGCCATTTTCTGACATTAGATTTCGTTCTAAATGCTTAATCCCTATGTAGAAACGTTAGTTAAGCAAGAATATCGTATTTTTAAAAAAATCTAATGATAGGATTTTTCAGAAAATTGAAAAAACCGTAAAATGTCAAGAGTAAAGTGCCCTTATTTTAAACATTATATCGTTCTAAATGCTTAATCCCTATGTAAAAAAGTTATCTAAGCAAGAATGTGTTATTGAATAAAATGAGAAAAATTTATTTTAGCCGTAAATCGAAAAAAAGTCTGTTCGTTTCTCTGTCTCTCTCGCGCGATCGAAGTATTGATGTTTCCCGGCAAAGTAATGGGATATTAATTAAACTTTATACACGAAATTACTCGTTTTGATCCCCGCTACACAGCCGTATACTTTTTATAATTTTGTGGAATCGGGAACCTTGAAATATTTAACATAACGCGGATCGACTGTCTCTGTCTCTTTCTAGATCGGAATAATCGATGTTTCCCGGCAAACTATTGGGAGTTTAATTAAACTTTATACATGAAATTACTCGTTTTGATCCCCGCTACACAGCCGTATACTTTTTATAATTTTGTGGAATCGGTAACCTTGAGATATTTAACATAACGCGGATCGACTGTCTCTGTCTCTTTCTAGATCGGAATAATCGATGTTTCCCGGCAAACTATTGGGAGTTTAATTAAACTTTATACATGAAATTACTCGTTTTGATCCCCGCTACACAGCCGTATACTTTTTATAATTTTGTGGAATCGGTAACCTGGAGATATTTAACATAACGCGGATCGTCTATCTCTGTCTCTTTCTAGATCGGAATAATCGATGTTTCCCGGCAAAGTAATGGGAGATTAATTAAACTTTATACACGAAATTACTCGTTTTGATCCCCGCTACACAGCCGTATACTTTTTATAATTTTGTGGAATCGGGAACCTTGAAATATTTAACATAACGCGGATCGACTGTCTCTGTCTCTTTCTAGATCGGAATAATCGATGTTTCCCGGCAAACTATTGGGAGTTTAATTAAACTTTATACATGAAATTACTCGTTTTGATCCCCGCTACACAGCCGTATACTTTTTATAATTTTGTGGAATCGGTAACCTTGAGATATTTAACATAACGCGGATCGACTGTCTCTGTCTCTTTCTAGATCGGAATAATCGATGTTTCCCGGCAAACTATTGGGAGTTTAATTAAACTTTATACATGAAATTACTCGTTTTGATCCCCGCTACACAGCCGTATACGTTTTATAATTTTGTGGAATCGGTAACCTTGAGATATTTAACATAACGCGGATCGACTGTCTCTGTCTCTTTCTAGATCGGAATTATCGATGTTTCCCGGAAACTAATGGGATATTAATTAAACTTTATACACGAAATTACTCGTTTTGATCCCTGCTACACAGCCGTATACTTTTTATAATTTTGTGGAATCGGGAACCTTGAAATATTTAACATAACGCGGATCGACTGTCTCTGTCTCTTTCTAGATCGGAATTATCGATGTTTCCCGGCAAACTATTGGGAGATTAATTAAACTTTATACATGAAATTACTCGTTTTGATCCCCGCTACACAGCCGTATACTTTTTATAATTTTGTGGAATCGGTAACCTGGAGATATTTAACATAACGCGGATCGTCTATCTCTGTCTCTTTCTAGATCGGAATAATCGATGTTTCCCGGCAAAGTAATGGGAGATTAATTAAACTTTATACACGAAATTACTCGTTTTGATCCCCGCTACACAGCCGTATACTTTTTATAATTTTGTGGAATCGGAAACCTTGAAATATTTAACATAACGCGGATCGACTGTCTCTGTCTCTTTCTAGATCGGAATTATCGATGTTTCCCGGAAACTAATGGGATATTAATTAAACTTTATACACGAAATTACTCGTTTTGATCCCTGCTACACAGCCGTATACTTTTTATAATTTTGTGGAATCGGGAACCTTGAAATATTTAACATAACGCGGATCGACTGTCTCTGTCTCTTTCTAGATCGGAATTATCGATGTTTCCCGGCAAACTATTGGGAGATTAATTAAACTTTATACATGAAATTACTCGTTTTGATCCCCGCTACACAGCCGTATACTTTTTATAATTTTGTGGAATCGGTAACCTGGAGATATTTAACATAACGCGGATCGTCTATCTCTGTCTCTTTCTAGATCGGAATAATCGATGTTTCCCGGCAAAGTAATGGGAGATTAATTAAACTTTATACACGAAATTACTCGTTTTGATCCCCGCTACACAGCCGTATACTTTTTATAATTTTGTGGAATCGGAAACCTTGAAATATTTAACATAACGCGGATCGACTGTCTCTGTCTCTTTCTAGATCGGAATAATCGATGTTTCCCGGCAAACTATTGGGAGTTTAATTAAACTTTATACATGAAATTACTCGTTTTGATCCCCGCTACACAGCCGTATACTTTTTATAATTTTGTGGAATCGGTAACCTGGAGATATTTAACATAACGCGGATCGTCTATCTCTGTCTCTTTCTAGATCGGAATAATCGATGTTTCCCGGCAAAGTAATGGGAGATTAATTAAACTTTATACACGAAATTACTCGTTTTGATCCCCGCTACACAGCCGTATACTTTTTATAATTTTGTGGAATCGGAAACCTTGAAATATTTAACATAACGCGGATCGACTGTCTCTGTCTCTTTCTAGATCGGAATAATCGATGTTTCCCGGCAAACTAATGGGATATTAATTAAACTTTATACACGAAATTACTCGTTTTGATCCCTGCTACACAGCCGTATACTTTTTATAATTTTGTGGAATCGGGAACCTTGAAATATTTAACATAACGCGGATCGACTGTCTCTGTCTCTTTCTAGATCGGAATTATCGATGTTTCCCGGCAAACTATTGGGAGATTAATTAAACTTTATACATGAAATTACTCGTTTTGATCCCCGCTACACAGCCGTATACTTTTTATAATTTTGTGGAATCGGTAACCTGGAGATATTTAACATAACGCGGATCGTCTATCTCTGTCTCTTTCTAGATCGGAATAATCGATGTTTCCCGGCAAAGTAATGGGAGATTAATTAAACTTTATACACGAAATTACTCGTTTTGATCCCCGCTACACAGCCGTATACTTTTTATAATTTTGTGGAATC
>NW_027476130.1:25000-27500 GCF_051020955.1 Megalopta genalis
CTTTCGGTCGGTCTCGACGACGATGCCACCGGAGTGGATGCGTCGGACCGACTTAATTCGGATCGCCTCCTTCGCTGGTTTAACGAGCGACAGAACAGTAACCTTCGTAACTTCGCTGCTCTGTCCTTTTTCCTTCGGCGGGAAGATTTTTACCACATGCTGCGATTGTGGCCGTCTCCCCGCTTCCGGAGAAGCTCCTTTGCAGTCGACTTTGTTCACATGGGCGTAAGTCGACTGCGCGGCGTTGCAGGCCGTCTTCGGGAGAGTTCCCTTGGACGGCCCTGGTCGCATCGCACTCATTACGGCAGGACGCGCTTTTAGGTCCGCCCTGACCGCGGCGAGCTGCCCTTCGACGAAGCTATTCCGTTGAATAAGCTCCTGGACCAGCTCGTTGAGTGCCTCAACCTCGGCGAGTATCTTTGACCCGGACTCCTTATTGACTTTCGACTCAGGTCGAAAGCAAAAGGTCCGTATTTCGGACACTCGCCTAAAGGCTTCGTCTCTTACGAGATCGAGAGGCCGTACCTTCTGCCCGGAGAACGTCCCCTTCGGTCTCCTGGCCCGGTTTACTGCGGCCTTGCCGGTGGGTGCGCCCGGCTTGGCTCGCTTTGACTTTTTGGTGACGGTTTGCCAACCGTCACCAGTAGGGTCCTCGACACGCTCGGGTGCCGACTGCACCTTCACGAGTGACGTGTCTCCGACTCGTTCGATTACTTCCACGTTGGGCTCGGTTTTCACCGAGACCGCTCGCGTGGGAGTCACACATCTTTGCAAGATCACACGAGGATTGGCGATATTAATCACCTTCCCGGATCTTGTCTTTCTCACAGACGCGGGGGGACTGACAGCTGCATTTGCAGTTCCCGCGTCTGCGGCGACGGCTTCACTCCGAGTAGGAGCTGGACCCGTCGTCTTTGGACGCTTAGTTTTTTGTTCATTATTTTTATTCAGACCCATAATGTGTCTTGGTCTTTCATCCAGTGCGCTCCCCGGCCACCACCGACCCACACAATTTGGAACCCGCCAAAGGCTGGGTTAGGGCTACGCACCGAATATAGTCTGCTGGCTGGGTCGGTTTCCTTACCCAGCCCGCGTCCTCGCCCAGCAGAACCCACTTGCCCGAAGCGTGTGGTCGTTCCAAGCCGATTGACTGGACCAGGGCTGCTTTTCTCGTCCAGCCGCCCATCTAGCCGAAGCAGAGGCCAAAGGTACGTGTTGGGGACGTCTCACCCGCAGGAGAGGGCCCCCTCAGATCCCAGGATCCTCTTTTCCGACGACAAGGGTCGCCACGCACGGCAAACACGTGGGAGACAGCAGTCGGAGAGGCTGCCTCTTCCTCTCCACCACACTTCGTTCAGTTCGCTGCGTATTTAAGAACACGAGCTATCCAGCGGTACCTTTTTCGTGGAGGCTCAAGTGTGGCTAGGGCACGTTTGCCCCTTGCGGCCTGGGTTGCCCAGGGGATTGATTGCATCCCATGTATTCCTGAGCCCAGCGGAGTGTTGTCTAGTGGCGTGTTCCGCCCACGAAAAACGGTCTGAAAAACCGTTTAACGTAAACTGGGGAACTGATGCCACGAGTGACAACAGTTCCCCAGTCGGAAGTCATACAGCACATACAGTGCTGTACAAAGAACACGCCACAGCCCGTATGCTAAATCAGGGCCTCGCCATTATGCGAAGTACTACATGTACGACGCACTGACGGTCTCTAATGCCTTCATCGCCGATACACCCATCGACTCGGCCGATCAACCCTCCTACGCGAGGGCTAGTTCGGGGGTTATCTCCCGCCCTGGGTGGCCACAGACCGCCACCGCCAGTAGATAGGGACAGATGGGAATCTCGTTAATCCATTCATGCGCGTCACTAATTAGATGACGAGGCATTTGGCTACCTTAAGAGAGTCATAGTTACTCCCGCCGTTTACCCGCGCTTTTTTGAATTTCTTCACGTTGACATTCAGAGCACTGGGCAGAAATCACATTGCGTCAACACCCGTGGGGGCCATCGCAATGCTTTGTTTTAATTAGACAGTCGGATTCCCCTAGTCCGTGCCAGTTCTGAGCTGAGCGTTGAATGGCGGCCGAAGAGGACGACCGCACCGATGGGAAACGCCACGGAAGCCTCGCAGCAAGGAAGATCCGCGGGAGGCCAAGGCACGGGACCGAGCTCGGATCCCAGCCACGAGAGCCGTTCACCTCGCCCAGGCCCGGCACGTCAGCCAGACCCGCTTCCCGACCAAGCCCGACACGCCCCGCTCCTCAGAGCCAATCCTTATCCCGAAGTTACGGATCCAATTTGCCGACTTCCCTTACCTACATTAATCTATCGACTAGAGGCTCTTTACCTTGGAGACCTGCTGCGGATATGGGTACGAACCGGCGCGACACCTCCACGTGGCCCTCTCCTGGATTTTCAAGGTCCGAGGGGATGATCCGGACACCGCCGCAACTGCGGTGCTCTTCGCGTTCCAAACCCTATCTCCCTGCTAGAGGTTT
>NW_027476130.1:30000-57500 GCF_051020955.1 Megalopta genalis
AATCGGTATAACTTTAACGTCCGTCCGAAAAGTACTTTCGGGGACTAGACGACCGATTGATCTCGTGCGGTTTCGCTATTCGATCATTTGAAGAGAACAAAAAGATATATGGGGCGACCGACAAACGGTTTTCCGTAGAACCAGACTCGCGATTGCGTTGACACACACATCATAGCCACACCAATAGAAGAGTTTTAGGACGGTAACCCGGGTGGGGTGTTCTTTACTCAGAATATGTGCAACATCGGATCTATATAGCCATCGATACAATTCGTACACAAATGTGTCGTACGAAGAGAGAGACTTTTTTTCCTCTGGCAACATAACGGTAAGAGACATCCTTCCACACTCATAGGTTCCACTCCCTGGGGCTATGATATATATATACATATAAATTCAAATTCGAAGCAACGGTCACAATTCTACTCTATATTTTTGCGGGTTATGTGTTCTTTCGTTCAATTTCTTTCATGCGTTCGTTCGATCTCTGTACACAGTCTTCACATAGGACAGACTCGTGTAGTACGCTTTCGTGGGTTAAACCCATCTCGTTTCATTTCAGGCGACGTCGGGAGCGCGTTGAAAATGTACCAGTGAAATCTCGATAGTTCTACGGATACGAATCGTCCCGAAAAAGATTTTGTCACCGCTTCGAAGCGGTGTTTCAGACGGGCGGACGTATATAAAACATATACGACACACGACACCGCCTTCCACACTCACGCTAGTTCGAACACGATTTCCATCTCTCTCGAAGACTGTTAGACGTACGTAAAATTTCTCAATATTCATAGGACCGCGACAAACGCCGACGAAGCGCCCACCATTCGCTCGTACGTATATAGGCAACAAGTGCCATCAACGCAAGCAGTTTATAAGTACGTAAACGACCCTCAGCCAGGCGTGGTCCAGGAATTGTATCCGTGGACCGCAATGTGCGTTCGAAATGTCGATGTTCATGTGTCCTGCAGTTCACACGTTGACGCGCAATTAGCTGCGTTCTTCATCGACCCACGAGCCAAGTGATCCACCGTTCAGGGTAATTTTTCCCTTTTATTCTCTCATATATATATAATGTGTATTTGCTATCCACCACATTTTTGTGTTATATTTCGGAACAAGCCGATACCCGAAGAGCTCCAACCAGCGCGCGAAGGAGATTCGGGAGTCGTCGTACAACGACATAATTGTCCCTTAAAGAACGAGATATTTCCGTCGAAACCATATATATATGTACGAGCAAATCCAAAACCACTGTTTTCTTGCAAGTTCGACGGTCGGAGCGAATAGAACATTGAAAAGCCTTCTATCGAAGAAACACAGAGAGTATATCACCTCCAAAAACGACGGGGATATGGATATTCAAACTGGACAATTATCAACCCGATACTGGATTCGAAAAGTTTCTCTCTCCTTTCGTCGTTATTTACACCGGACGGACTCACGGCCGGCTCTAGCTGGGTGTCATATATATATACGTCCCACGCTCATGCTGCCACTAGCGCGCAACAGAGTAGGGTGTCAATGACAACGACACAGCATTGAAACGAGCTACACAAGCCGGTCTCTCTTGATACCAATGTAAACGAGCATTAAGTTATCTTCAGACTGCCCGATATTTTCGTCCTTTGGACTTTCCCAACGATTCCTTTTTTTCTTTTTTTTTTTTACACCACAGCGAAGACTTGAGGAAGCGTGATTAAGCACGCTCGCATCCCTCCCTGTCCTACTACAACTGTGTGTGTGTGTGTAAAGAAAGAAAAAAGAATACATTGGCTTTCTCTCTATCGAGAAGATGGCCTACGCAACGCAGATCAAAGGCCTAATACGTGTAATATAATACGCGTCTGGCCGTGTATAAATCACGCACGAATGATCTGGTCGGGCCCAACTCTTCTCGTACGCTTATTTTTCCGTGTTGAGGCACTATCATAAAATCACACAAACCCCAACACGTGTGTGTCTTGGAAGGAAGATGGCCTACGCAACGCAGATCAAAGGCCTAATACGTGTAGTACACACGTCTGCCGTGTAAATCACGCACGAATGATCTGGTCGGGCCCAACTCTTCTCCACCACACCACATCCCAACTTTGTACATTTTTATATATTTTTGTGCGTTGGGGCACCTTCATAATCACAAACCCCAACAACACATATATCTCTCTCTCTTTGAAAGATTTGTTGTGGCCTACGCAACGCAGATCAAAGGCCTAATACGTGTAGTACACACGTCTGGCCGTGTAAATCACGCACGAATGATCTGGCGGGCTCAACAATATCTTTTTTTTTTATATGAATTCTTATCCACAAACTAATCGAATTCATTTTCTCTCCTCCTCTCCTCTCTCTTTGAGATATATTGGAACATTGTAATGATCCTTCCGCAGGTTCACCTACGGAAACCTTGTTACGACTTTTACTTCCTCTAAATAATCAAGTTTGGTCATCTTCCCGGCATCATCGGCAATGCCGAAACATTGCCGCGCACCAGTCCGAAGACCTCACTAAATCATTCAATCGGTAGTAGCGACGGGCGGTGTGTACAAAGGGCAGGGACGTAATCAACGCGAGCTTATGACTCGCGCTTACTGGGAATTCCTCGTTCATGGGGAATAATTGCAAGCCCCAATCCCTAGCACGAAGGAGGTTCAGCGGGTTACCCGGGCCTTTCGGCCAGGGAACACACGCTGATTCCTTCAGTGTAGCGCGCGTGCGGCCCAGAACATCTAAGGGCATCACAGACCTGTTATTGCTCAATCTCGTGCGGCTAGAAGCCGCCTGTCCCTCTAAGAAGATTTGTTTGTACGTTGGTAGTAAAAACCCCACCGGCAGAAGCCGAGAGCCTTCGAGATACCATAATTACGTCTATTTAGCAGGCTAGAGTCTCGTTCGTTATCGGAATTAACCAGACAAATCGCTCCACCAACTAAGAACGGCCATGCACCACCACCCACCGAATCAAGAAAGAGCTATCAATCTGTCAATCCTTCCGGTGTCCGGGCCTGGTGAGGTTTCCCGTGTTGAGTCAAATTAAGCCGCAGGCTCCACTCCTGGTGGTGCCCTTCCGTCAATTCCTTTAAGTTTCAGCTTTGCAACCATACTTCCCCCGGAACCCAAAAGCTTTGGTTTCCCGGAAGCTGCCCGCCGAGTCATCGTAGGAACTTCGGCGGATCGCTAGCTGGCATCGTTTATGGTTAGAACTAGGGCGGTATCTGATCGCCTTCGAACCTCTAACTTTCGTTCTTGATTAATGAAAACATTTTTGGCAAATGCTTTCGCTTCTGTCCGTCTTGCGACGATCCAAGAATTTCACCTCTAACGTCGCAATACGAATGCCCCCATCTGTCCCTATTAATCATTACCTCGGGGTTCCGAAAACCAACAAAATAGAACCGAGGTCCTATTCCATTATTCCATGCACACAGTATTCAGGCGAAGGTAGCCTGCTTTGAGCACTCTAATTTGTTCAAAGTAAACGTACCGGCCCACCTCGACACTCAGTGAAGAGCACCGCGATGGGATATTAGTTGGACCGCCCCGTGAAGAGCAAAGCCCACCGGTAGGACGTACCACATAATGCCAGTTAAACACCGCGAGCGATGAACCGACACTGTGACACACAGATTCAACTACGAGCTTTTTAACCGCAACAACTTTAATATACGCTATTGGAGCTGGAATTACCGCGGCTGCTGGCACCAGACTTGCCCTCCAATGGATCCTCGTTAAAGGATTTAAAGTGTACTCATTCCGATTACGGGGCCTCGGATGAGTCCCGTATCGTTATTTTTCGTCACTACCTCCCCGTGCCGGGAGTGGGTAATTTGCGCGCCTGCTGCCTTCCTTGGATGTGGTAGCCGTTTCTCAGGCTCCCTCTCCGGAATCGAACCCTGATTCCCCGTTACCCGTTACAACCATGGTAGGCGCAGAACCTACCATCGACAGTTGATAAGGCAGACATTTGAAAGATGCGTCGCCGGTGCTATAAGACCATGCGATCAGCACAAAGTTATTCAGAGTCACCAAAGCAAACGATGGACGAGTGTAAACACCCGCCACCGATTGGTTTTGATCTAATAAAAGCGTTCCTACCATCTCTGGTCGGAACTCTGTTTTGCATGTATTAGCTCTAGAATTACCACAGTTATCCAAGTAAATTTTAGTACGATCTAAGAAACCATAACTGATTTAATGAGCCATTCGCGGTTTCACCTTAATACGGCATGTACTGAGACATGCATGGCTTAATCTTTGAGACAAGCATATGACTACTGGCAGGATCAACCAGGGAACTATACAATATGTATATATAAAATGGACAAAATTTAAATCCTTTTCCATCGTCGCCTGTTTCATATATATATGTCAGGTCGACACACCACTTTTCTCTTTCAAATATGTACAAGTTTTGCCACATTCCGCGCTTGTAACATATCTTCTTTAACGCTCAATTTCTTTCATTTTTCTACCATACAGATATTTTACCGTACGCCCAAAAACGTACGTATTATATTTTTGTTCTATCGTAAAATCACATTTTTCTACGTACGCCAGCTTCGTACGTTTCTATCTTTGCCTTCATAAAATCACAAGATAATTTTATCTTCAAGAGTCTCGCTATTAACATCTTGTAAGATAAATGTACGTCCCAGCTAAAACGTACAAATACTTCAAGTTAAGTAATAATATATCATCGCTATTGACAAATTTTTAAGATCCAAGACACAGTTCTCTCTATATGTTTTAATATTTTTTATGTACTCAAATATATTCAAAGGAAAAAGTACATGGGTGATGCCATAGTCGTGGAAGCGCGTACGCTCACGCTGATCTTCTGACCGCCGGAAGCACGAAACCTCTGATCTGGGCAAAATCGGCAAGCCGAGGAAGAACGGACAGGACACATGCTGGACTGGCGAGAAAGCGTGTTCTTCCGCTCGCGCTAGGCATTTCGATTTCTGACACCTCTTGATTTAAAAAATCAGTTTTTTGATAGTTTTCTCTCTCCACTGGGCTATTCATTTTAGCCACAGTTTTCAATTGGTACGATTTGCTTCCAAATCTTACAGATGCATTTTAAAAAATTTTTCCATCGCTCGGACAGAAGAGTCGATTGCTCAGTGAGTACGAGTATACATACAAAGTGCATACGGGTAACCAACCCCGTAGGGCTTGCCACATATGGGCCATTCGGTCAAAGACACCGACCCGTGGCCACGCTGTGTGGAGAAAAGTCCGTAACGTAAACGGCACGAAACAGTCAGGACCGAAGCCCCGAAGGAGCTCTGAGACAGCTTCTCGACCGAGATCGTAGAATTGGCCCAAAACCCGCTCTGCTCCGTCCGCCTCGCACGGACCGTGTATCTCTTATAGATACCGAACGGCCGGCAAGGACGCCGGCGCCGCCGGCCGAATAGCACGCGCGCTTATGAGTGTAAACCGCTGCGGCAACAGACCGCCCGGCCGTGCTGTTGTAACATAGCGCGTGAACGAACGAAAAAAATTTTTATAGTAAACATTAAAATAAATTACACTACCGTAAACTAGACAAAAAATTACACATTTTTTCCCAATATGAAAATTTTCACAAACTTTTTAAAGTCCCATCGCATCGAGTAAACTTTTTTAATAACGCGTCCGCACGATTCTAAATGCTTAATCCATATGTGAAATCGTTCACTGATCACGAATATCGTATTTAAAAAAATTACAAAAATTTATTTTTCAAAATAATCAAAAAAAACCGAAAAATCACAAGAGTAAAGTACCATTATTTTAAACAACATGTCGTTCTAAATGCTTAATCCCTATGTAAAAAAGTTATTTAAGCAAGAATATGTAATTGAAAAAAATTAGAAAAATTTATTTTAGCCGTAAATCGAAAATAATGGGGACACCGGAGCTGTTCGAAGCGCCGAGACGCGCCGCGTACGGCCGAATATTTTCTAAGTCCCAACGTACCGATCAAGAGTAAAGTACCATTTTCCTACATTAGATTTCGTTCTAAATGCTTAATCCCTATGTAAAAACGTTAGTTAAGCAAGAATATCGTATTTTAAAAAAAATCTAATGATAGGATTTTCCAGAAAATTGAAAAAACCGAAAAATGTCAAGAGTAAAGTGCCATTTTCTGACATTAGATTTCGTTCTAAATGCTTAATCCCTATGTAGAAACGTTAGTTAAGCAAGAATATCGTATTTTTAAAAAAATCTAATGATAGGATTTTTCATAAAATTGAAAAAACCGTAAAATGTCAAGAGTAAAGTGCCCTTATTTTAAACATTATATCGTTCTAAATGCTTAATCCCTATGTAAAAAAGTTATCTAAGCAAGAATATGTTATTGAATAAAATGAGAAAAATTTATTTTAGCCGTAAATCGAAAATAATGGGGACACCGGAGCTGTTCGAAGCGCCGAGCGCGCCGCGTACGCCCGAATATTTTCTAAGTCCCAACGTACCGATCAAGAGTAAAGTACCATTTTCCTACATTAGATTTCGTTCTAAATGCTTAATCCCTATGTAAAAACGTTAGTTAAGCAAGAATATCGTATTTTAAAAAAAATCTAATGATAGGATTTTCCAGAAAATTGAAAAAACCGAAAAATGTCAAGAGTAAAGTGCCATTTTCTGACATTAGATTTCGTTCTAAATGCTTAATCCCTATGTAGAAACGTTAGTTAAGCAAGAATATCGTATTTTTAAAAAAATCTAATGATAGGATTTTTCATAAAATTGAAAAAACCGTAAAATGTCAAGAGTAAAGTGCCCTTATTTTAAACATTATATCGTTCTAAATGCTTAATCCCTATGTAAAAAAGTTATCTAAGCAAGAATATGTTATTGAATAAAATGAGAAAAATTTATTTTAGCCGTAAATCGAAAATAATGGGGACACCGGAGCTGTTCGAAGCGCCGAGCGCGCCGCGTACGCCCGAATATTTTCTAAGTCCCAACGTACCGATCAAGAGTAAAGTACCATTTTCCTACATTAGATTTCGTTCTAAATGCTTAATCCCTATGTAAAAACGTTAGTTAAGCAAGAATATCGTATTTTAAAAAAAATCTAATGATAGGATTTTCCAGAAAATTGAAAAAACCGAAAAATGTCAAGAGTAAAGTGCCATTTTCTGACATTAGATTTCGTTCTAAATGCTTAATCCCTATGTAGAAACGTTAGTTATGCAAGATTATCGTATTTTTAAAAAAATCTAATGATAGGATTTTTCAGAAAATTGAAAAAACCGTAAAATGTCAAGAGTAAAGTGCCCTTATTTTAAACATTATATCGTTCTAAATGCTTAATCCCTATGTAAAAAAGTTATCTAAGCAAGAATATGTTATTGAATAAAATGAGAAAAATTTATTTTAGCCGTAAATCGAAAATAATGGGTCGAGCGAATCGGTCGATTGCGCCGAGACGCGCTATGATGCAACAGACGAGCGATTGGAACGCCCGAATATTTTCAAAGTCCCAACGTACCGGTCAAGAGTAAAGTACCATTTTCCTACATTAGATTTCGTTCTAAATGCTTAATCCCTATGTAAAAACGTTAGTTAAGCAAGAATATCGTATTTTAAAAAAAATCTAATGATAGGATTTTCCAGAAAATTGAAAAAACCGAAAAATGTCAAGAGTAAAGTGCCATTTTCTGACATTAGATTTCGTTCTAAATGCTTAATCCCTATGTAGAAACGTTAGTTAAGCAAGAATATCGTATTTTTAAAAAAATCTAATGATAGGATTTTCCAGAAAATTGAAAAAACCGAAAAATGTCAAGAGTAAAGTGCCATTTTCTGACATTAGATTTCGTTCTAAATGCTTAATCCCTATGTAGAAACGTTAGTTATGCAAGATTATCGTATTTTTAAAAAAATCTAATGATAGGATTTTTCAGAAAATTGAAAAAACCGTAAAATGTCAAGAGTAAAGTGCCCTTATTTTAAACATTATATCGTTCTAAATGCTTAATCCCTATGTAAAAAAGTTATCTAAGCAAGAATATGTTATTGAATAAAATGAGAAAAATTTATTTTAGCCGTAAATCGAAAATAATGGGTCGAGCGAATCGGTCGATTGCGCCGAGACGCGCTATGATGCAACAGACGAGCGATTGGAACGCCCGAATATTTTCAAAGTCCCAACGTACCGATCAAGAGTAAAGTACCATTTTCCTACATTAGATTTCGTTCTAAATGCTTAATCCCTATGTAAAAACGTTAGTTAAGCAAGAATATCGTATTTTAAAAAAAATCTAATGATAGGATTTTCCAGAAAATTGAAAAAACCGAAAAATGTCAAGAGTAAAGTGCCATTTTCTGACATTAGATTTCGTTCTAAATGCTTAATCCCTATGTAGAAACGTTAGTTAAGCAAGATTATCGTATTTTTAAAAAAATCTAATGATAGGATTTTTCATAAAATTGAAAAAACCGTAAAATGTCAAGAGTAAAGTGCCCTTATTTTAAACATTATATCGTTCTAAATGCTTAATCCCTATGTAAAAAAGTTATCTAAGCAAGAATATGTTATTGAATAAAATGAGAAAAATTTATTTTAGCCGTAAATCGAAAATAATGGGTCGAGCGAATCGGTCGATTGCGCCGAGACGCGCTATGATGCAACAGACGAGCGATTGGAACGCCCGAATATTTTCAAAGTCCCAACGTACCGATCAAGAGTAAAGTACCATTTTCCTACATTAGATTTCGTTCTAAATGCTTAATCCCTATGTAAAAACGTTAGTTAAGCAAGAATATCGTATTTTTAAAAAAATCTAATGATAGGATTTTCCAGAAAATTGAAAAAACCGAAAAATGTCAAGAGTAAAGTACCATTTTCCTACATTAGATTTCGTTCTAAATGCTTAATCCCTATGTAGAAACGTTAGTTAAGCAAGATTATCGTATTTTTAAAAAAATCTAATGATAGGATTTTTCATAAAATTGAAAAAACCGTAAAATGTCAAGAGTAAAGTGCCCTTATTTTAAACAATGTATCGTTCTAAATGCTTAATCCCTATGTAAAAAAGTTATTTAAGCAAGAATATGTTATTGAAAAAAATTAGAAAAATTTATTTTAGCCGTAAATCGAAAATAATGGGGACACCGGAGCTGTTCGAAGCGCCGAGACGCGCCGCGTACGGCCGAATATTTTCAAAGTCCCAACGTACCGATCAAGAGTAAAGTACCAATTTCCTACATTAGATTTCGTTCTAAATGCTTAATCCCTATGTAAAAACGTTAGTTAAGCAAGAATATCGTATTTTTAAAAAAATCTAATGATAGGATTTTCCAGAAAATTGAAAAAACCGAAAAATGTCAAGAGTAAAGTGCCATTTTCTGACATTAGATTTCGTTCTAAATGCTTAATCCCTATGTAGAAACGTTAGTTATGCAAGATTATCGTATTTTTAAAAAAATCTAATGATAGGATTTTTCAGAAAATTGAAAAAACCGTAAAATGTCAAGAGTAAAGTGCCCTTATTTTAAACATTATATCGTTCTAAATGCTTAATCCCTATGTAAAAAAGTTATCTAAGCAAGAATATGTTATTGAATAAAATGAGAAAAATTTATTTTAGCCGTAAATCGAAAATAATGGGTCGAGCGAATCGGTCGATTGCGCCGAGACGCGCTATGATGCAACAGACGAGCGATTGGAACGCCCGAATATTTTCAAAGTCCCAACGTACCGATCAAGAGTAAAGTACCATTTTCCTACATTAGATTTCGTTCTAAATGCTTAATCCCTATGTAAAAACGTTAGTTAAGCAAGAATATCGTATTTTAAAAAAAATCTAATGATAGGATTTTCCAGAAAATTGAAAAAACCGAAAAATGTCAAGAGTAAAGTGCCATTTTCTGACATTAGATTTCGTTCTAAATGCTTAATCCCTATGTAGAAACGTTAGTTAAGCAAGATTATCGTATTTTTAAAAAAATCTAATGATAGGATTTTTCATAAAATTGAAAAAACCGTAAAATGTCAAGAGTAAAGTGCCCTTATTTTAAACATTATATCGTTCTAAATGCTTAATCCCTATGTAAAAAAGTTATCTAAGCAAGAATATGTTATTGAATAAAATGAGAAAAATTTATTTTAGCCGTAAATCGAAAATAATGGGTCGAGCGAATCGGTCGATTGCGCCGAGACGCGCTATGATGCAACAGACGAGCGATTGGAACGCCCGAATATTTTCAAAGTCCCAACGTACCGATCAAGAGTAAAGTACCATTTTCCTACATTAGATTTCGTTCTAAATGCTTAATCCCTATGTAAAAACGTTAGTTAAGCAAGAATATCGTATTTTAAAAAAAATCTAATGATAGGATTTTCCAGAAAATTGAAAAAACCGAAAAATGTCAAGAGTAAAGTGCCATTTTCTGACATTAGATTTCGTTCTAAATGCTTAATCCCTATGTAGAAACGTTAGTTAAGCAAGAATATCGTATTTTTAAAAAAATCTAATGATAGGATTTTTCAGAAAATTGAAAAAACCGTAAAATGTCAAGAGTAAAGTGCCATTATTTTAAACAATGTATCGTTCTAAATGCTTAATCCCTATGTAAAAAAGTTATTTAAGCAAGAATATGTAATTGAAAAAAATTAGAAGAATTTATTTTAGCCGTAAATCGAAAATAATGGGGACACCGGAGCTGTTCGAAGCGCCGAGACGCGCCGCGTACGGCCGAATATTTTCAAAGTCCCAACGTACCGATCAAGAGTAAAGTACCATTTTCCTACATTAGATTTCGTTCTAAATGCTTAATCCCTATGTAAAAACGTTAGTTAAGCAAGAATATCGTATTTTTAAAAAAATCTAATGATAGGATTTTCCAGAAAATTGAAAAAACCGAAAAATGTCAAGAGTAAAGTGCCATTTTCTGACATTAGATTTCGTTCTAAATGCTTAATCCCTATGTAGAAACGTTAGTTAAGCAAGAATATCGTATTTTTAAAAAAATCTAATGATAGGATTTTTCATAAAATTGAAAAAACCGTAAAATGTCAAGAGTAAAGTGCCCTTATTTTAAACATTATATCGTTCTAAATGCTTAATCCCTATGTAAAAAAGTTATCTAAGCAAGAATATGTTATTGAATAAAATGAGAAAAATTTATTTTAGCCGTAAATCGAAAATAATGGGGACACCGGAGCTGTTCGAAGCGCCGAGCGCGCCGCGTACGCCCGAATATTTTCAAAGTCCCAACGTACCGGTCAAGAGTAAAGTACCATTTTCCTACATTAGATTTCGTTCTAAATGCTTAATCCCTATGTAAAAACGTTAGTTAAGCAAGAATATCGTATTTTAAAAAAAATCTAATGATAGGATTTTCCAGAAAATTGAAAAAACCGAAAAATGTCAAGAGTAAAGTGCCATTTTCTGACATTAGATTTCGTTCTAAATGCTTAATCCCTATGTAGAAACGTTAGTTATGCAAGATTATCGTATTTTTAAAAAAATCTAATGATAGGATTTTTCAGAAAATTGAAAAAACCGTAAAATGTCAAGAGTAAAGTGCCCTTATTTTAAACATTATATCGTTCTAAATGCTTAATCCCTATGTAAAAAAGTTATCTAAGCAAGAATATGTTATTGAATAAAATGAGAAAAATTTATTTTAGCCGTAAATCGAAAATAATGGGTCGAGCGAATCGGTCGATTGCGCCGAGACGCGCTATGATGCAACAGACGAGCGATTGGAACGCCCGAATATTTTCAAAGTCCCAACGTACCGGTCAAGAGTAAAGTACCATTTTCCTACATTAGATTTCGTTCTAAATGCTTAATCCCTATGTAAAAACGTTAGTTAAGCAAGAATATCGTATTTTAAAAAAAATCTAATGATAGGATTTTCCAGAAAATTGAAAAAACCGAAAAATGTCAAGAGTAAAGTGCCATTTTCTGACATTAGATTTCGTTCTAAATGCTTAATCCCTATGTAGAAACGTTAGTTAAGCAAGAATATCGTATTTTTAAAAAAATCTAATGATAGGATTTTTCAGAAAATTGAAAAAACCGTAAAATGTCAAGAGTAAAGTGCCATTATTTTAAACAATGTATCGTTCTAAATGCTTAATCCCTATGTAAAAAAGTTATTTAAGCAAGAATATGTAATTGAAAAAAATTAGAAGAATTTATTTTAGCCGTAAATCGAAAATAATGGGGACACCGGAGCTGTTCGAAGCGCCGAGACGCGCCGCGTACGGCCGAATATTTTCAAAGTCCCAACGTACCGATCAAGAGTAAAGTACCATTTTCCTACATTAGATTTCGTTCTAAATGCTTAATCCCTATGTAAAAACGTTAGTTAAGCAAGAATATCGTATTTTTAAAAAAATCTAATGATAGGATTTTCCAGAAAATTGAAAAAACCGAAAAATGTCAAGAGTAAAGTGCCATTTTCTGACATTAGATTTCGTTCTAAATGCTTAATCCCTATGTAGAAACGTTAGTTAAGCAAGAATATCGTATTTTTAGAAAAATCTAATGATAGGATTTTTCATAAAATTGAAAAAACCGTAAAATGTCAAGAGTAAAGTGCCCTTATTTTAAACATTATATCGTTCTAAATGCTTAATCCCTATGTAAAAAAGTTATCTAAGCAAGAATATGTTATTGAATAAAATGAGAAAAATTTATTTTAGCCGTAAATCGAAAATAATGGGTCGAGCGAATCGGTCGATTGCGCCGAGACGCGCTATGATGCAACAGACGAGCGATTGGAACGCCCGAATATTTTCAAAGTCCCAACGTACCGGTCAAGAGTAAAGTACCATTTTCCTACATTAGATTTCGTTCTAAATGCTTAATCCCTATGTAAAAACGTTAGTTAAGCAAGAATATCGTATTTTAAAAAAAATCTAATGATAGGATTTTCCAGAAAATTGAAAAAACCGAAAAATGTCAAGAGTAAAGTGCCATTTTCTGACATTAGATTTCGTTCTAAATGCTTAATCCCTATGTAGAAACGTTAGTTAAGCAAGAATATCGTATTTTTAAAAAAATCTAATGATAGGATTTTTCAGAAAATTGAAAAAACCTTAAAATGTCAAGAGTAAAGTGCCATTATTTTAAACAATGTATCGTTCTAAATGCTTAATCCCTATGTAAAAAAGTTATTTAAGCAAGAATATGTAATTGAAAAAAATTAGAAGAATTTATTTTAGCCGTAAATCGAAAATAATGGGGACACCGGAGCTGTTCGAAGCGCCGAGACGCGCCGCGTACGGCCGAATATTTTCAAAGTCCCAACGTACCGATCAAGAGTAAAGTACCATTTTCCTACATTAGATTTCGTTCTAAATGCTTAATCCCTATGTAAAAACGTTAGTTAAGCAAGAATATCGTATTTTTAAAAAAATCTAATGATAGGATTTTCCAGAAAATTGAAAAAACCGAAAAATGTCAAGAGTAAAGTGCCATTTTCTGACATTAGATTTCGTTCTAAATGCTTAATCCCTATGTAGAAACGTTAGTTAAGCAAGAATATCGTATTTTTAAAAAAATCTAATGATAGGATTTTTCATAAAATTGAAAAAACCGTAAAATGTCAAGAGTAAAGTGCCCTTATTTTAAACATTATATCGTTCTAAATGCTTAATCCCTATGTAAAAAAGTTATCTAAGCAAGAATATGTTATTGAATAAAATGAGAAAAATTTATTTTAGCCGTAAATCGAAAATAATGGGGACACCGGAGCTGTTCGAAGCGCCGAGCGCGCCGCGTACGGCCGAATATTTTCAAAGTCCCAACGTACCGATCAAGAGTAAAGTACCATTTTCCTACATTAGATTTCGTTCTAAATGCTTAATCCCTATGTAAAAACGTTAGTTAAGCAAGAATATCGTATTTTAAAAAAAATCTAATGATAGGATTTTCCAGAAAATTGAAAAAACCGAAAAATGTCAAGAGTAAAGTGCCATTTTCTGACATTAGATTTCGTTCTAAATGCTTAATCCCTATGTAGAAACGTTAGTTATGCAAGATTATCGTATTTTTAAAAAAATCTAATGATAGGATTTTTCAGAAAATTGAAAAAACCGTAAAATGTCAAGAGTAAAGTGCCCTTATTTTAAACATTATATCGTTCTAAATGCTTAATCCCTATGTAAAAAAGTTATCTAAGCAAGAATATGTTATTGAATAAAATGAGAAAAATTTATTTTAGCCGTAAATCGAAAATAATGGGTCGAGCGAATCGGTCGATTGCGCCGAGACGCGCTATGATGCAACAGACGAGCGATTGGAACGCCCGAATATTTTCAAAGTCCCAACGTACCGATCAAGAGTAAAGTACCATTTTCCTACATTAGATTTCGTTCTAAATGCTTAATCCCTATGTAAAAACGTTAGTTAAGCAAGAATATCGTATTTTAAAAAAAATCTAATGATAGGATTTTCCAGAAAATTGAAAAAACCGAAAAATGTCAAGAGTAAAGTGCCATTTTCTGACATTAGATTTCGTTCTAAATGCTTAATCCCTATGTAGAAACGTTAGTTAAGCAAGATTATCGTATTTTTAAAAAAATCTAATGATAGGATTTTTCATAAAATTGAAAAAACCGTAAAATGTCAAGAGTAAAGTGCCCTTATTTTAAACATTATATCGTTCTAAATGCTTAATCCCTATGTAAAAAAGTTATCTAAGCAAGAATATGTTATTGAATAAAATGAGAAAAATTTATTTTAGCCGTAAATCGAAAATAATGGGGACACCGGAGCTGTTCGAAGCGCCGAGACGCGCCGCGTACGGCCGAATATTTTCAAAGTCCCAACGTACCGATCAAGAGTAAAGTGCCATTTTCTGACATTAGATTTCGTTCTAAATGCTTAATCCCTATGTAGAAACGTTAGTTATGCAAGATTATCGTATTTTTAAAAAAATCTAATGATAGGATTTTTCAGAAAATTGAAAAAACCGTAAAATGTCAAGAGTAAAGTGCCCTTATTTTAAACATTATATCGTTCTAAATGCTTAATCCCTATGTAAAAAAGTTATCTAAGCAAGAATATGTTATTGAATAAAATGAGAAAAATTTATTTTAGCCGTAAATCGAAAATAATGGGTCGAGCGAATCGGTCGATTGCGCCGAGACGCGCTATGATGCAACAGACGAGCGATTGGAACGCCCGAATATTTTCAAAGTCCCAACGTACCGATCAAGAGTAAAGTACCATTTTCCTACATTAGATTTCGTTCTAAATGCTTAATCCCTATGTAAAAACGTTAGTTAAGCAAGAATATCGTATTTTAAAAAAAATCTAATGATAGGATTTTCCAGAAAATTGAAAAAACCGAAAAATGTCAAGAGTAAAGTGCCATTTTCTGACATTAGATTTCGTTCTAAATGCTTAATCCCTATGTAGAAACGTTAGTTAAGCAAGATTATCGTATTTTTAAAAAAATCTAATGATAGGATTTTTCATAAAATTGAAAAAACCGTAAAATGTCAAGAGTAAAGTGCCCTTATTTTAAACATTATATCGTTCTAAATGCTTAATCCCTATGTAAAAAAGTTATCTAAGCAAGAATATGTTATTGAATAAAATGAGAAAAATTTATTTTAGCCGTAAATCGAAAATAATGGGTCGAGCGAATCGGTCGATTGCGCCGAGACGCGCTATGATGCAACAGACGAGCGATTGGAACGCCCGAATATTTTCAAAGTCCCAACGTACCGATCAAGAGTAAAGTACCATTTTCCTACATTAGATTTCGTTCTAAATGCTTAATCCCTATGTAAAAACGTTAGTTAAGCAAGAATATCGTATTTTTAAAAAAATCTAATGATAGGATTTTCCAGAAAATTGAAAAAACCGAAAAATGTCAAGAGTAAAGTGCCATTTTCTGACATTAGATTTCGTTCTAAATGCTTAATCCCTATGTAGAAACGTTAGTTAAGCAAGAATATCGTATTTTTAAAAAAATCTAATGATAGGATTTTTCAGAAAATTGAAAAAACCGTAAAATGTCAAGAGTAAAGTGCCATTATTTTAAACAATGTATCGTTCTAAATGCTTAATCCCTATGTAAAAAAGTTATTTAAGCAAGAATATGTAATTGAAAAAAATTAGAAGAATTTATTTTAGCCGTAAATCGAAAATAATGGGGACACCGGAGCTGTTCGAAGCGCCGAGACGCGCCGCGTACGGCCGAATATTTTCAAAGTCCCAACGTACCGATCAAGAGTAAAGTACCATTTTCCTACATTAGATTTCGTTCTAAATGCTTAATCCCTATGTAAAAACGTTAGTTAAGCAAGAATATCGTATTTTTAAAAAAATCTAATGATAGGATTTTCCAGAAAATTGAAAAAACCGAAAAATGTCAAGAGTAAAGTGCCATTTTCTGACATTAGATTTCGTTCTAAATGCTTAATCCCTATGTAGAAACGTTAGTTAAGCAAGAATATCGTATTTTTAAAAAAATCTAATGATAGGATTTTTCATAAAATTGAAAAAACCGTAAAATGTCAAGAGTAAAGTGCCCTTATTTTAAACATTATATCGTTCTAAATGCTTAATCCCTATGTAAAAAAGTTATCTAAGCAAGAATATGTTATTGAATAAAATGAGAAAAATTTATTTTAGCCGTAAATCGAAAATAATGGGGACACCGGAGCTGTTCGAAGCGCCGAGCGCGCCGCGTACGCCCGAATATTTTCAAAGTCCCAACGTACCGGTCAAGAGTAAAGTACCATTTTCCTACATTAGATTTCGTTCTAAATGCTTAATCCCTATGTAAAAACGTTAGTTAAGCAAGAATATCGTATTTTAAAAAAAATCTAATGATAGGATTTTCCAGAAAATTGAAAAAACCGAAAAATGTCAAGAGTAAAGTGCCATTTTCTGACATTAGATTTCGTTCTAAATGCTTAATCCCTATGTAGAAACGTTAGTTATGCAAGATTATCGTATTTTTAAAAAAATCTAATGATAGGATTTTTCAGAAAATTGAAAAAACCGTAAAATGTCAAGAGTAAAGTGCCCTTATTTTAAACATTATATCGTTCTAAATGCTTAATCCCTATGTAAAAAAGTTATCTAAGCAAGAATATGTTATTGAATAAAATGAGAAAAATTTATTTTAGCCGTAAATCGAAAATAATGGGTCGAGCGAATCGGTCGATTGCGCCGAGACGCGCTATGATGCAACAGACGAGCGATTGGAACGCCCGAATATTTTCAAAGTCCCAACGTACCGGTCAAGAGTAAAGTACCATTTTCCTACATTAGATTTCGTTCTAAATGCTTAATCCCTATGTAAAAACGTTAGTTAAGCAAGAATATCGTATTTTAAAAAAAATCTAATGATAGGATTTTTCATAAAATTGAAAAAACCGTAAAATGTCAAGAGTAAAGTGCCCTTATTTTAAACATTATATCGTTCTAAATGCTTAATCCCTATGTAAAAAAGTTATCTAAGCAAGAATATGTTATTGAATAAAATGAGAAAAATTTATTTTAGCCGTAAATCGAAAATAATGGGGACACCGGAGCTGTTCGAAGCGCCGAGCGCGCCGCGTACGCCCGAATATTTTCAAAGTCCCAACGTACCGATCAAGAGTAAAGTACCATTTTCCTACATTAGATTTCGTTCTAAATGCTTAATCCCTATGTAAAAACGTTAGTTAAGCAAGAATATCGTATTTTTAAAAAAATCTAATGATAGGATTTTCCAGAAAATTGAAAAAACCGAAAAATGTCAAGAGTAAAGTGCCATTTTCTGACATTAGATTTCGTTCTAAATGCTTAATCCCTATGTAGAAACGTCAGTTAAGCAAGAATATCGTATTTTTAAAAAAATCTAATGATAGGATTTTTCATAAAATTGAAAAAACCGTAAAATGTCAAGAGTAAAGTGCCCTTATTTTAAACATTATATCGTTCTAAATGCTTAATCCCTATGTAAAAAAGTTATCTAAGCAAGAATATGTTATTGAATAAAATGAGAAAAATTTATTTTAGCCGTAAATCGAAAATAATGGGGACACCGGAGCTGTTCGAAGCGCCGAGCGCGCCGCGTACGCCCGAATATTTTCAAAGTCCCAACGTACCGATCAAGAGTAAAGTACCATTTTCCTACATTAGATTTCGTTCTAAATGCTTAATCCCTATGTAAAAACGTTAGTTAAGCAAGAATATCGTATTTTTAAAAAAATCTAATGATAGGATTTTCCAGAAAATTGAAAAAACCGAAAAATGTCAAGAGTAAAGTGCCATTTTCTGACATTAGATTTCGTTCTAAATGCTTAATCCCTATGTAGAAACGTTAGTTATGCAAGATTATCGTATTTTTAAAAAAATCTAATGATAGGATTTTTCAGAAAATTGAAAAAACCGTAAAATGTCAAGAGTAAAGTGCCCTTATTTTAAACATTATATCGTTCTAAATGCTTAATCCCTATGTAAAAAAGTTATCTAAGCAAGAATATGTTATTGAATAAAATGAGAAAAATTTATTTTAGCCGTAAATCGAAAATAATGGGTCGAGCGAATCGGTCGATTGCGCCGAGACGCGCTATGATGCAACAGACGAGCGATTGGAACGCCCGAATATTTTCAAAGTCCCAACGTACCGATCAAGAGTAAAGTACCATTTTCCTACATTAGATTTCGTTCTAAATGCTTAATCCCTATGTAAAAACGTTAGTTAAGCAAGAATATCGTATTTTAAAAAAAATCTAATGATAGGATTTTCCAGAAAATTGAAAAAACCGAAAAATGTCAAGAGTAAAGTGCCATTTTCTGACATTAGATTTTGTTCTAAATGCTTAATCCCTATGTAGAAACGTTAGTTAAGCAAGATTATCGTATTTTTAAAAAAATCTAATGATAGGATTTTTCATAAAATTGAAAAAACCGTAAAATGTCAAGAGTAAAGTGCCCTTATTTTAAACATTATATCGTTCTAAATGCTTAATCCCTATGTAAAAAAGTTATCTAAGCAAGAATATGTTATTGAATAAAATGAGAAAAATTTATTTTAGCTGTAAATCGAAAATAATGGGTCGAGCGAATCGGTCGATTGCGCCGAGACGCGCTATGATGCAACAGACGAGCGATTGGAACGCCCGAATATTTTCAAAGTCCCAACGTACCGATCAAGAGTAAAGTACCATTTTCCTACATTAGATTTCGTTCTAAATGCTTAATCCCTATGTAAAAACGTTAGTTAAGCAAGAATATCGTATTTTTAAAAAAATCTAATGATAGGATTTTCCAGAAAATTGAAAAAACCGAAAAATGTCAAGAGTAAAGTGCCATTTTCTGACATTAGATTTCGTTCTAAATGCTTAATCCCTATGTAGAAACGTTAGTTAAGCAAGAATATCGTATTTTTAAAAAAATCTAATGATAGGATTTTTCAGAAAATTGAAAAAACCGTAAAATGTCAAGAGTAAAGTGCCATTATTTTAAACAATGTATCGTTCTAAATGCTTAATCCCTATGTAAAAAAGTTATTTAAGCAAGAATATGTAATTGAAAAAAATTAGAAGAATTTATTTTAGCCGTAAATCGAAAATAATGGGGACACCGGAGCTGTTCGAAGCGCCGAGACGCGCCGCGTACGGCCGAATATTTTCAAAGTCCCAACGTACCGATCAAGAGTAAAGTACCATTTTCCTACATTAGATTTCGTTCTAAATGCTTAATCCCTATGTAAAAACGTTAGTTAAGCAAGAATATCGTATTTTTAAAAAAATCTAATGATAGGATTTTCCAGAAAATTGAAAAAACCGAAAAATGTCAAGAGTAAAGTGCCATTTTCTGACATTAGATTTCGTTCTAAATGCTTAATCCCTATGTAGAAACGTTAGTTAAGCAAGAATATCGTATTTTTAAAAAAATCTAATGATAGGATTTTTCATAAAATTGAAAAAACCGTAAAATGTCAAGAGTAAAGTGCCCTTATTTTAAACATTATATCGTTCTAAATGCTTAATCCCTATGTAAAAAAGTTATCTAAGCAAGAATATGTTATTGAATAAAATGAGAAAAATTTATTTTAGCCGTAAATCGAAAATAATGGGGACACCGGAGCTGTTCGAAGCGCCGAGCGCGCCGCGTACGCCCGAATATTTTCAAAGTCCCAACGTACCGATCAAGAGTAAAGTACCATTTTCCTACATTAGATTTCGTTCTAAATGCTTAATCCCTATGTAAAAACGTTAGTTAAGCAAGAATATCGTATTTTTAAAAAAATCTAATGATAGGATTTTCCAGAAAATTGAAAAAACCGAAAAATGTCAAGAGTAAAGTGCCATTTTCTGACATTAGATTTCGTTCTAAATGCTTAATCCCTATGTAGAAACGTTAGTTATGCAAGATTATCGTATTTTTAAAAAAATCTAATGATAGGATTTTTCAGAAAATTGAAAAAACCGTAAAATGTCAAGAGTAAAGTGCCCTTATTTTAAACATTATATCGTTCTAAATGCTTAATCCCTATGTAAAAAAGTTATCTAAGCAAGAATATGTTATTGAATAAAATGAGAAAAATTTATTTTAGCCGTAAATCGAAAATAATGGGTCGAGCGAATCGGTCGATTGCGCCGAGACGCGCTATGATGCAACAGACGAGCGATTGGAACGCCCGAATATTTTCAAAGTCCCAACGTACCGATCAAGAGTAAAGTACCATTTTCCTACATTAGATTTCGTTCTAAATGCTTAATCCCTATGTAAAAACGTTAGTTAAGCAAGAATATCGTATTTTAAAAAAAATCTAATGATAGGATTTTCCAGAAAATTGAAAAAACCGAAAAATGTCAAGAGTAAAGTGCCATTTTCTGACATTAGATTTCGTTCTAAATGCTTAATCCCTATGTAGAAACGTTAGTTAAGCAAGATTATCGTATTTTTAAAAAAATCTAATGATAGGATTTTTCATAAAATTGAAAAAACCGTAAAATGTCAAGAGTAAAGTGCCCTTATTTTAAACATTATATCGTTCTAAATGCTTAATCCCTATGTAAAAAAGTTATCTAAGCAAGAATATGTTATTGAATAAAATGAGAAAAATTTATTTTAGCCGTAAATCGAAAATAATGGGTCGAGCGAATCGGTCGATTGCGCCGAGACGCGCTATGATGCAACAGACGAGCGATTGGAACGCCCGAATATTTTCAAAGTCCCAACGTACCGATCAAGAGTAAAGTACCATTTTCCTACATTAGATTTCGTTCTAAATGCTTAATCCCTATGTAAAAACGTTAGTTAAGCAAGAATATCGTATTTTTAAAAAAATCTAATGATAGGATTTTCCAGAAAATTGAAAAAACCGAAAAATGTCAAGAGTAAAGTGCCATTTTCTGACATTAGATTTCGTTCTAAATGCTTAATCCCTATGTAGAAACGTTAGTTAAGCAAGAATATCGTATTTTTAAAAAAATCTAATGATAGGATTTTTCATAAAATTGAAAAAACCGTAAAATGTCAAGAGTAAAGTGCCCTTATTTTAAACATTATATCGTTCTAAATGCTTAATCCCTATGTAAAAAAGTTATCTAAGCAAGAATATGTTATTGAATAAAATGAGAAAAATTTATTTTAGCCGTAAATCGAAAATAATGGGGACACCGGAGCTGTTCGAAGCGCCGAGCGCGCCGCGTACGCCCGAATATTTTCAAAGTCCCAACGTACCGATCAAGAGTAAAGTACCATTTTCCTACATTAGATTTCGTTCTAAATGCTTAATCCCTATGTAAAAACGTTAGTTAAGCAAGAATATCGTATTTTAAAAAAAATCTAATGATAGGATTTTCCAGAAAATTGAAAAAACCGAAAAATGTCAAGAGTAAAGTGCCATTTTCTGACATTAGATTTCGTTCTAAATGCTTAATCCCTATGTAGAAACGTTAGTTATGCAAGATTATCGTATTTTTAAAAAAATCTAATGATAGGATTTTTCAGAAAATTGAAAAAACCGTAAAATGTCAAGAGTAAAGTGCCCTTATTTTAAACATTATATCGTTCTAAATGCTTAATCCCTATGTAAAAAAGTTATCTAAGCAAGAATATGTTATTGAATAAAATGAGAAAAATTTATTTTAGCCGTAAATCGAAAATAATGGGTCGAGCGAATCGGTCGATTGCGCCGAGACGCGCTATGATGCAACAGCCGAGCGATTGGAACGCCCGAATATTTTCAAAGTCCCAACGTACCGGTCAAGAGTAAAGTACCATTTTCCTACATTAGATTTCGTTCTAAATGCTTAATCCCTATGTAAAAACGTTAGTTAAGCAAGAATATCGTATTTTAAAAAAAATCTAATGATAGGATTTTCCAGAAAATTGAAAAAACCGAAAAATGTCAAGAGTAAAGTGCCATTTTCTGACATTAGATTTCGTTCTAAATGCTTAATCCCTATGTAGAAACGTTAGTTAAGCAAGATTATCGTATTTTTAAAAAAATCTAATGATAGGATTTTTCATAAAATTGAAAAAACCGTAAAATGTCAAGAGTAAAGTGCCCTTATTTTAAACATTATATCGTTCTAAATGCTTAATCCCTATGTAAAAAAGTTATCTAAGCAAGAATATGTTATTGAATAAAATGAGAAAAATTTATTTTAGCCGTAAATCGAAAATAATGGGTCGAGCGAATCGGTCGATTGCGCCGAGACGCGCTATGATGCAACAGACGAGCGATTGGAACGCCCGAATATTTTCAAAGTCCCAACGTACCGATCAAGAGTAAAGTACCATTTTCCTACATTAGATTTCGTTCTAAATGCTTAATCCCTATGTAGAAACGTTAGTTAAGCAAGATTATCGTATTTTTAAAAAAATCTAATGATAGGATTTTTCATAAAATTGAAAAAACCGTAAAATGTCAAGAGTAAAGTGCCCTTATTTTAAACAATGTATCGTTCTAAATGCTTAATCCCTATGTAAAAAAGTTATTTAAGCAAGAATATGTTATTGAAAAAAATTAGAAAAATTTATTTTAGCCGTAAATCGAAAATAATGGGGACACCGGAGCTGTTCGAAGCGCCGAGACGCGCCGCGTACGGCCGAATATTTTCAAAGTCCCAACGTACCGATCAAGAGTAAAGTACCAATTTCCTACATTAGATTTCGTTCTAAATGCTTAATCCCTATGTAAAAACGTTAGTTAAGCAAGAATATCGTATTTTTAAAAAAATCTAATGATAGGATTTTCCAGAAAATTGAAAAAACCGAAAAATGTCAAGAGTAAAGTGCCATTTTCTGACATTAGATTTCGTTCTAAATGCTTAATCCCTATGTAGAAACGTTAGTTATGCAAGATTATCGTATTTTTAAAAAAATCTAATGATAGGATTTTTCAGAAAATTGAAAAAACCGTAAAATGTCAAGAGTAAAGTGCCCTTATTTTAAACATTATATCGTTCTAAATGCTTAATCCCTATGTAAAAAAGTTATCTAAGCAAGAATATGTTATTGAATAAAATGAGAAAAATTTATTTTAGCCGTAAATCGAAAATAATGGGTCGAGCGAATCGGTCGATTGCGCCGAGACGCGCTATGATGCAACAGACGAGCGATTGGAACGCCCGAATATTTTCAAAGTCCCAACGTACCGATCAAGAGTAAAGTACCATTTTCCTACATTAGATTTCGTTCTAAATGCTTAATCCCTATGTAAAAACGTTAGTTAAGCAAGAATATCGTATTTTTAAAAAAATCTAATGATAGGATTTTCCAGAAAATTGAAAAAACCGAAAAATGTCAAGAGTAAAGTGCCATTTTCTGACATTAGATTTCGTTCTAAATGCTTAATCCCTATGTAGAAACGTTAGTTAAGCAAGAATATCGTATTTTTAAAAAAATCTAATGATAGGATTTTTCAGAAAATTGAAAAAACCGTAAAATGTCAAGAGTAAAGTGCCCTTATTTTAAACATTATATCGTTCTAAATGCTTAATCCCTATGTAAAAAAGTTATCTAAGCAAGAATGTGTTATTGAATAAAATGAGAAAAATTTATTTTAGCCGTAAATCGAAAAAAAGTCTGTTCGTTTCTCTGTCTCTCTCGCGCGATCGAAGTATTGATGTTTCCCGGCAAAGTAATGGGATATTAATTAAACTTTATACACGAAATTACTCGTTTTGATCCCCGCTACACAGCCGTATACTTTTTATAATTTTGTGGAATCGGGAACCTTGAAATATTTAACATAACGCGGATCGACTGTCTCTGTCTCTTTCTAGATCGGAATAATCGATGTTTCCCGGCAAACTATTGGGAGTTTAATTAAACTTTATACATGAAATTACTCGTTTTGATCCCCGCTACACAGCCGTATACTTTTTATAATTTTGTGGAATCGGTAACCTTGAGATATTTAACATAACGCGGATCGACTGTCTCTGTCTCTTTCTAGATCGGAATAATCGATGTTTCCCGGCAAACTATTGGGAGTTTAATTAAACTTTATACATGAAATTACTCGTTTTGATCCCCGCTACACAGCCGTATACTTTTTATAATTTTGTGGAATCGGTAACCTGGAGATATTTAACATAACGCGGATCGTCTATCTCTGTCTCTTTCTAGATCGGAATAATCGATGTTTCCCGGCAAAGTAATGGGAGATTAATTAAACTTTATACACGAAATTACTCGTTTTGATCCCCGCTACACAGCCGTATACTTTTTATAATTTTGTGGAATCGGGAACCTTGAAATATTTAACATAACGCGGATCGACTGTCTCTGTCTCTTTCTAGATCGGAATAATCGATGTTTCCCGGCAAACTATTGGGAGTTTAATTAAACTTTATACATGAAATTACTCGTTTTGATCCCCGCTACACAGCCGTATACTTTTTATAATTTTGTGGAATCGGTAACCTTGAGATATTTAACATAACGCGGATCGACTGTCTCTGTCTCTTTCTAGATCGGAATAATCGATGTTTCCCGGCAAACTATTGGGAGTTTAATTAAACTTTATACATGAAATTACTCGTTTTGATCCCCGCTACACAGCCGTATACGTTTTATAATTTTGTGGAATCGGTAACCTTGAGATATTTAACATAACGCGGATCGACTGTCTCTGTCTCTTTCTAGATCGGAATTATCGATGTTTCCCGGAAACTAATGGGATATTAATTAAACTTTATACACGAAATTACTCGTTTTGATCCCTGCTACACAGCCGTATACTTTTTATAATTTTGTGGAATCGGGAACCTTGAAATATTTAACATAACGCGGATCGACTGTCTCTGTCTCTTTCTAGATCGGAATTATCGATGTTTCCCGGCAAACTATTGGGAGATTAATTAAACTTTATACATGAAATTACTCGTTTTGATCCCCGCTACACAGCCGTATACTTTTTATAATTTTGTGGAATCGGTAACCTTGAGATATTTAACATAACGCGGATCGACTGTCTCTGTCTCTTTCTAGATCGGAATAATCGATGTTTCCCGGCAAAGTAATGGGAGATTAATTAAACTTTATACACGAAATTACTCGTTTTGATCCCCGCTACACAGCCGTATACTTTTTATAATTTTGTGGAATCGGAAACCTTGAAATATTTAACATAACGCGGATCGACTGTCTCTGTCTCTTTCTAGATCGGAATTATCGATGTTTCCCGGAAACTAATGGGATATTAATTAAACTTTATACACGAAATTACTCGTTTTGATCCCTGCTACACAGCCGTATACTTTTTATAATTTTGTGGAATCGGGAACCTTGAAATATTTAACATAACGCGGATCGACTGTCTCTGTCTCTTTCTAGATCGGAATTATCGATGTTTCCCGGCAAACTATTGGGAGATTAATTAAACTTTATACATGAAATTACTCGTTTTGATCCCCGCTACACAGCCGTATACTTTTTATAATTTTGTGGAATCGGTAACCTGGAGATATTTAACATAACGCGGATCGTCTATCTCTGTCTCTTTCTAGATCGGAATAATCGATGTTTCCCGGCAAAGTAATGGGAGATTAATTAAACTTTATACACGAAATTACTCGTTTTGATCCCCGCTACACAGCCGTATACTTTTTATAATTTTGTGGAATCGGAAACCTTGAAATATTTAACATAACGCGGATCGACTGTCTCTGTCTCTTTCTAGATCGGAATAATCGATGTTTCCCGGCAAACTATTGGGAGTTTAATTAAACTTTATACATGAAATTACTCGTTTTGATCCCCGCTACACAGCCGTATACTTTTTATAATTTTGTGGAATCGGTAACCTGGAGATATTTAACATAACGCGGATCGTCTATCTCTGTCTCTTTCTAGATCGGAATAATCGATGTTTCCCGGCAAAGTAATGGGAGATTAATTAAACTTTATACACGAAATTACTCGTTTTGATCCCCGCTACACAGCCGTATACTTTTTATAATTTTGTGGAATCGGAAACCTTGAAATATTTAACATAACGCGGATCGACTGTCTCTGTCTCTTTCTAGATCGGAATAATCGATGTTTCCCGGCAAACTAATGGGATATTAATTAAACTTTATACACGAAATTACTCGTTTTGATCCCTGCTACACAGCCGTATACTTTTTATAATTTTGTGGAATCGGGAACCTTGAAATATTTAACATAACGCGGATCGACTGTCTCTGTCTCTTTCTAGATCGGAATTATCGATGTTTCCCGGCAAACTATTGGGAGATTAATTAAACTTTATACATGAAATTACTCGTTTTGATCCCCGCTACACAGCCGTATACTTTTTATAATTTTGTGGAATCGGTAACCTGGAGATATTTAACATAACGCGGATCGTCTATCTCTGTCTCTTTCTAGATCGGAATAATCGATGTTTCCCGGCAAAGTAATGGGAGATTAATTAAACTTTATACACGAAATTACTCGTTTTGATCCCCGCTACACAGCCGTATACTTTTTATAATTTTGTGGAATCGGAAACCTTGAAATATTTAACATAACGCGGATCGACTGTCTCTGTCTCTTTCTAGATCGGAATAATCGATGTTTCCCGGCAAACTAATGGGATATTAATTAAACTTTATACACGAAATTACTCGTTTTGATCCCTGCTACACAGCCGTATACTTTTTATAATTTTGTGGAATCGGGAACCTTGAAATATTTAACATAACGCGGATCGACTGTCTCTGTCTCTTTCTAGATCGGAATTATCGATGTTTCCCGGCAAACTATTGGGAGATTAATTAAACTTTATACATGAAATTACTCGTTTTGATCCCCGCTACACAGCCGTATACTTTTTATAATTTTGTGGAATCGGTAACCTGGAGATATTTAACATAACGCGGATCGTCTATCTCTGTCTCTTTCTAGATCGGAATAATCGATGTTTCCCGGCAAAGTAATGGGAGATTAATTAAACTTTATACACGAAATTACTCGTTTTGATCCCCGCTACACAGCCGTATACTTTTTATAATTTTGTGGAATCGGAAACCTTGAAATATTTAACATAACGCGGATCGACTGTCTCTGTCTCTTTCTAGATCGGAA
>NW_027476130.1:62500-65000 GCF_051020955.1 Megalopta genalis
CGGTGGGTGCGCCCGGCTTGGCTCGCTTTGACTTTTTGGTGACGGTTTGCCAACCGTCACCAGTAGGGTCCTCGACACGCTCGGGTGCCGACTGCACCTTCACGAGTGACGTGTCTCCGACTCGTTCGATTACTTCCACGTTGGGCTCGGTTTTCACCGAGACCGCTCGCGTGGGAGTCACACATCTTTGCAAGATCACACGAGGATTGGCGATATTAATCACCTTCCCGGATCTTGTCTTTCTCACAGACGCGGGGGGACTGACAGCTGCATTTGCAGTTCCCGCGTCTGCGGCGACGGCTTCACTCCGAGTAGGAGCTGGACCCGTCGTCTTTGGACGCTTAGTTTTTTGTTCATTAATTTTATTCAGACCCATAATGTGTCTTGGTCTTTCATCCAGTGCGCTCCCCGGCCACCACCGACCCGCACAATTTGGAACCCGCCAAAGGCTGAGTTAGGGCTACGCACCGAATATAGTCTGCTGGCTGGGTCGGTTTCCTTACCCAGCCCGCGTCCTCGCCCAGCAGAACCCACTTGCCCGAAGCGTGTGGTCGTTCCAAGCCGATTGACTGGACCAGGGCTGCTTTTCTCGTCCAGCCGCCCATCTAGCCGAAGCAGAGGCCAAAGGTACGTGTTGGGGACGTCTCACCCGCAGGAGAGGGCCCCCTCAGATCCCAGGATCCTCTTTTCCGACGACAAGGGTCGCCACGCACGGCAAACACGTGGGAGACAGCAGTCGGAGAGGCTGCCTCTTCCTCTCCACCACACTTCGTTCAGTTCGCTGCGTATTTAAGAACACGAGCTATCCAGCGGTACCTTTTTCGTGGAGGCTCAAGTGTGGCTAGGGCACGTTTGCCCCTTGCGGCCTGGGTTGCCCAGGGGATTGATTGCATCCCATGTATTCCTGAGCCCAGCGGAGTGTTGTCTAGTGGCGTGTTCCGCCCACGAAAAACGGTCTGAAAAACCGTTTAACGTAAACTGGGGAACTGATGCCACGAGTGACAACAGTTCCCCAGTCGGAAGTCATACAGCACATACAGTGCTGTACAAAGAACACGCCACAGCCCGTATGCTAAATCAGGGCCTCGCCATTATGCGAAGTACTACATGTACGACGCACTGACGGTCTCTAATGCCTTCATCGCCGATACACCCATCGACTCGGCCGATCAACCCTCCTACGCGAGGGCTAGTTCGGGGGTTATCTCCCGCCCTGGGTGGCCACAGACCGCCACCGCCAGTAGATAGGGACAGATGGGAATCTCGTTAATCCATTCATGCGCGTCACTAATTAGATGACGAGGCATTTGGCTACCTTAAGAGAGTCATAGTTACTCCCGCCGTTTACCCGCGCTTTTTTGAATTTCTTCACGTTGACATTCAGAGCACTGGGCAGAAATCACATTGCGTCAACACCCGTGGGGGCCATCGCAATGCTTTGTTTTAATTAGACAGTCGGATTCCCCTAGTCCGTGCCAGTTCTGAGCTGAGCGTTGAATGGCGGCCGAAGAGGACGACCGCACCGATGGGAAACGCCACGGAAGCCTCGCAGCAAGGAAGATCCGCGGGAGGCCAAGGCACGGGACCGAGCTCGGATCCCAGCCACGAGAGCCGTTCACCTCGCCCAGGCCCGGCACGTCAGCCAGACCCGCTTCCCGACCAAGCCCGACACGCCCCGCTCCTCAGAGCCAATCCTTATCCCGAAGTTACGGATCCAATTTGCCGACTTCCCTTACCTACATTAATCTATCGACTAGAGGCTCTTTACCTTGGAGACCTGCTGCGGATATGGGTACGAACCGGCGCGACACCTCCACGTGGCCCTCTCCTGGATTTTCAAGGTCCGAGGGGATGATCCGGACACCGCCGCAACTGCGGTGCTCTTCGCGTTCCAAACCCTATCTCCCTGCTAGAGGTTTCCAGGGAACTCGAACGCTTATACAGAAAAGAAAACTCTCCCCGGATCTCCCGACGGCGTCTCCAGGTCATTTTGGGTTACCCCGACGAACACTCTTACGAGGGCCCGAATGGTATGCGGTTCCGCTGCCGGGTTCCGGAATAGAAACCGGATTCCCTTTCGCCCAATGGGTGTTTTTTGTGCATGTATATAATAACAAAATATGCTGCGATTTATATAATAATAAAAAAAATAATAAAATAGCTGCGTTTTTTTTACAAGTGTTTAACGTCTTAGGACACCTCATCTACATAGGATTTCTCTTAGGGCTTAGGATCGACTGACTCGTGTGCAACGGCTGTTCACACGAAACCCTTCTCCACGTCAGTCCTCCAGGGCCTCGCTGGAGTATTTGCTACTACCACCAAGATCTGCGCCGACGGCGGCTCCAGGCAGGCTCACGCCCAGACCCTTCTGCGCACACCGTCGCGACCCTCCTACTCGTCAGAGCTTCATAGAGGACAATAAATTGCCCCGCTTCACACATACCACTGACGGTGGAGTATAGGCGCGACGCTTCAGCGCCATCCATTTTCAGGGCTA
>NW_027476130.1:72500-87500 GCF_051020955.1 Megalopta genalis
AAATTTTCACAAACTTTTTAAAGTCCCATCGCATCGAGTAAACTTTTTTAATAACGCGTCCGCACGATTCTAAATGCTTAATCCATATGTGAAATCGTTCACTGATCACGAATATCGTATTTAAAAAAATTACAAAAATTTATTTTTCAAAATAATCAAAAAAAACCGAAAAATCACAAGAGTAAAGTACCATTATTTTAAACAACATGTCGTTCTAAATGCTTAATCCCTATGTAAAAAAGTTATTTAAGCAAGAATATGTAATTGAAAAAAATTAGAAAAATTTATTTTAGCCGTAAATCGAAAATAATGGGGACACCGGAGCTGTTCGAAGCGCCGAGACGCGCCGCGTACGGCCGAATATTTTCTAAGTCCCAACGTACCGATCAAGAGTAAAGTACCATTTTCCTACATTAGATTTCGTTCTAAATGCTTAATCCCTATGTAAAAACGTTAGTTAAGCAAGAATATCGTATTTTAAAAAAAATCTAATGATAGGATTTTCCAGAAAATTGAAAAAACCGAAAAATGTCAAGAGTAAAGTGCCATTTTCTGACATTAGATTTCGTTCTAAATGCTTAATCCCTATGTAGAAACGTTAGTTAAGCAAGAATATCGTATTTTTAAAAAAATCTAATGATAGGATTTTTCATAAAATTGAAAAAACCGTAAAATGTCAAGAGTAAAGTGCCCTTATTTTAAACATTATATCGTTCTAAATGCTTAATCCCTATGTAAAAAAGTTATCTAAGCAAGAATATGTTATTGAATAAAATGAGAAAAATTTATTTTAGCCGTAAATCGAAAATAATGGGGACACCGGAGCTGTTCGAAGCGCCGAGCGCGCCGCGTACGCCCGAATATTTTCTAAGTCCCAACGTACCGATCAAGAGTAAAGTACCATTTTCCTACATTAGATTTCGTTCTAAATGCTTAATCCCTATGTAAAAACGTTAGTTAAGCAAGAATATCGTATTTTAAAAAAAATCTAATGATAGGATTTTCCAGAAAATTGAAAAAACCGAAAAATGTCAAGAGTAAAGTGCCATTTTCTGACATTAGATTTCGTTCTAAATGCTTAATCCCTATGTAGAAACGTTAGTTATGCAAGATTATCGTATTTTTAAAAAAATCTAATGATAGGATTTTTCAGAAAATTGAAAAAACCGTAAAATGTCAAGAGTAAAGTGCCCTTATTTTAAACATTATATCGTTCTAAATGCTTAATCCCTATGTAAAAAAGTTATCTAAGCAAGAATATGTTATTGAATAAAATGAGAAAAATTTATTTTAGCCGTAAATCGAAAATAATGGGTCGAGCGAATCGGTCGATTGCGCCGAGACGCGCTATGATGCAACAGACGAGCGATTGGAACGCCCGAATATTTTCAAAGTCCCAACGTACCGGTCAAGAGTAAAGTACCATTTTCCTACATTAGATTTCGTTCTAAATGCTTAATCCCTATGTAAAAACGTTAGTTAAGCAAGAATATCGTATTTTAAAAAAAATCTAATGATAGGATTTTCCAGAAAATTGAAAAAACCGAAAAATGTCAAGAGTAAAGTGCCATTTTCTGACATTAGATTTCGTTCTAAATGCTTAATCCCTATGTAGAAACGTTAGTTAAGCAAGAATATCGTATTTTTAAAAAAATCTAATGATAGGATTTTCCAGAAAATTGAAAAAACCGAAAAATGTCAAGAGTAAAGTGCCATTTTCTGACATTAGATTTCGTTCTAAATGCTTAATCCCTATGTAGAAACGTTAGTTATGCAAGATTATCGTATTTTTAAAAAAATCTAATGATAGGATTTTTCAGAAAATTGAAAAAACCGTAAAATGTCAAGAGTAAAGTGCCCTTATTTTAAACATTATATCGTTCTAAATGCTTAATCCCTATGTAAAAAAGTTATCTAAGCAAGAATATGTTATTGAATAAAATGAGAAAAATTTATTTTAGCCGTAAATCGAAAATAATGGGTCGAGCGAATCGGTCGATTGCGCCGAGACGCGCTATGATGCAACAGACGAGCGATTGGAACGCCCGAATATTTTCAAAGTCCCAACGTACCGATCAAGAGTAAAGTACCATTTTCCTACATTAGATTTCGTTCTAAATGCTTAATCCCTATGTAAAAACGTTAGTTAAGCAAGAATATCGTATTTTAAAAAAAATCTAATGATAGGATTTTCCAGAAAATTGAAAAAACCGAAAAATGTCAAGAGTAAAGTGCCATTTTCTGACATTAGATTTCGTTCTAAATGCTTAATCCCTATGTAGAAACGTTAGTTAAGCAAGATTATCGTATTTTTAAAAAAATCTAATGATAGGATTTTTCATAAAATTGAAAAAACCGTAAAATGTCAAGAGTAAAGTGCCCTTATTTTAAACATTATATCGTTCTAAATGCTTAATCCCTATGTAAAAAAGTTATCTAAGCAAGAATATGTTATTGAATAAAATGAGAAAAATTTATTTTAGCCGTAAATCGAAAATAATGGGTCGAGCGAATCGGTCGATTGCGCCGAGACGCGCTATGATGCAACAGACGAGCGATTGGAACGCCCGAATATTTTCAAAGTCCCAACGTACCGATCAAGAGTAAAGTACCATTTTCCTACATTAGATTTCGTTCTAAATGCTTAATCCCTATGTAAAAACGTTAGTTAAGCAAGAATATCGTATTTTTAAAAAAATCTAATGATAGGATTTTCCAGAAAATTGAAAAAACCGAAAAATGTCAAGAGTAAAGTACCATTTTCCTACATTAGATTTCGTTCTAAATGCTTAATCCCTATGTAGAAACGTTAGTTAAGCAAGATTATCGTATTTTTAAAAAAATCTAATGATAGGATTTTTCATAAAATTGAAAAAACCGTAAAATGTCAAGAGTAAAGTGCCCTTATTTTAAACAATGTATCGTTCTAAATGCTTAATCCCTATGTAAAAAAGTTATTTAAGCAAGAATATGTTATTGAAAAAAATTAGAAAAATTTATTTTAGCCGTAAATCGAAAATAATGGGGACACCGGAGCTGTTCGAAGCGCCGAGACGCGCCGCGTACGGCCGAATATTTTCAAAGTCCCAACGTACCGATCAAGAGTAAAGTACCAATTTCCTACATTAGATTTCGTTCTAAATGCTTAATCCCTATGTAAAAACGTTAGTTAAGCAAGAATATCGTATTTTTAAAAAAATCTAATGATAGGATTTTCCAGAAAATTGAAAAAACCGAAAAATGTCAAGAGTAAAGTGCCATTTTCTGACATTAGATTTCGTTCTAAATGCTTAATCCCTATGTAGAAACGTTAGTTATGCAAGATTATCGTATTTTTAAAAAAATCTAATGATAGGATTTTTCAGAAAATTGAAAAAACCGTAAAATGTCAAGAGTAAAGTGCCCTTATTTTAAACATTATATCGTTCTAAATGCTTAATCCCTATGTAAAAAAGTTATCTAAGCAAGAATATGTTATTGAATAAAATGAGAAAAATTTATTTTAGCCGTAAATCGAAAATAATGGGTCGAGCGAATCGGTCGATTGCGCCGAGACGCGCTATGATGCAACAGACGAGCGATTGGAACGCCCGAATATTTTCAAAGTCCCAACGTACCGATCAAGAGTAAAGTACCATTTTCCTACATTAGATTTCGTTCTAAATGCTTAATCCCTATGTAAAAACGTTAGTTAAGCAAGAATATCGTATTTTAAAAAAAATCTAATGATAGGATTTTCCAGAAAATTGAAAAAACCGAAAAATGTCAAGAGTAAAGTGCCATTTTCTGACATTAGATTTCGTTCTAAATGCTTAATCCCTATGTAGAAACGTTAGTTAAGCAAGATTATCGTATTTTTAAAAAAATCTAATGATAGGATTTTTCATAAAATTGAAAAAACCGTAAAATGTCAAGAGTAAAGTGCCCTTATTTTAAACATTATATCGTTCTAAATGCTTAATCCCTATGTAAAAAAGTTATCTAAGCAAGAATATGTTATTGAATAAAATGAGAAAAATTTATTTTAGCCGTAAATCGAAAATAATGGGTCGAGCGAATCGGTCGATTGCGCCGAGACGCGCTATGATGCAACAGACGAGCGATTGGAACGCCCGAATATTTTCAAAGTCCCAACGTACCGATCAAGAGTAAAGTACCATTTTCCTACATTAGATTTCGTTCTAAATGCTTAATCCCTATGTAAAAACGTTAGTTAAGCAAGAATATCGTATTTTTAAAAAAATCTAATGATAGGATTTTCCAGAAAATTGAAAAAACCGAAAAATGTCAAGAGTAAAGTGCCATTTTCTGACATTAGATTTCGTTCTAAATGCTTAATCCCTATGTAGAAACGTTAGTTAAGCAAGAATATCGTATTTTTAAAAAAATCTAATGATAGGATTTTTCAGAAAATTGAAAAAACCGTAAAATGTCAAGAGTAAAGTGCCATTATTTTAAACAATGTATCGTTCTAAATGCTTAATCCCTATGTAAAAAAGTTATTTAAGCAAGAATATGTAATTGAAAAAAATTAGAAGAATTTATTTTAGCCGTAAATCGAAAATAATGGGGACACCGGAGCTGTTCGAAGCGCCGAGACGCGCCGCGTACGGCCGAATATTTTCAAAGTCCCAACGTACCGATCAAGAGTAAAGTACCATTTTCCTACATTAGATTTCGTTCTAAATGCTTAATCCCTATGTAAAAACGTTAGTTAAGCAAGAATATCGTATTTTTAAAAAAATCTAATGATAGGATTTTCCAGAAAATTGAAAAAACCGAAAAATGTCAAGAGTAAAGTGCCATTTTCTGACATTAGATTTCGTTCTAAATGCTTAATCCCTATGTAGAAACGTTAGTTAAGCAAGAATATCGTATTTTTAAAAAAATCTAATGATAGGATTTTTCATAAAATTGAAAAAACCGTAAAATGTCAAGAGTAAAGTGCCCTTATTTTAAACATTATATCGTTCTAAATGCTTAATCCCTATGTAAAAAAGTTATCTAAGCAAGAATATGTTATTGAATAAAATGAGAAAAATTTATTTTAGCCGTAAATCGAAAATAATGGGGACACCGGAGCTGTTCGAAGCGCCGAGCGCGCCGCGTACGCCCGAATATTTTCAAAGTCCCAACGTACCGGTCAAGAGTAAAGTACCATTTTCCTACATTAGATTTCGTTCTAAATGCTTAATCCCTATGTAAAAACGTTAGTTAAGCAAGAATATCGTATTTTAAAAAAAATCTAATGATAGGATTTTCCAGAAAATTGAAAAAACCGAAAAATGTCAAGAGTAAAGTGCCATTTTCTGACATTAGATTTCGTTCTAAATGCTTAATCCCTATGTAGAAACGTTAGTTATGCAAGATTATCGTATTTTTAAAAAAATCTAATGATAGGATTTTTCAGAAAATTGAAAAAACCGTAAAATGTCAAGAGTAAAGTGCCCTTATTTTAAACATTATATCGTTCTAAATGCTTAATCCCTATGTAAAAAAGTTATCTAAGCAAGAATATGTTATTGAATAAAATGAGAAAAATTTATTTTAGCCGTAAATCGAAAATAATGGGTCGAGCGAATCGGTCGATTGCGCCGAGACGCGCTATGATGCAACAGACGAGCGATTGGAACGCCCGAATATTTTCAAAGTCCCAACGTACCGGTCAAGAGTAAAGTACCATTTTCCTACATTAGATTTCGTTCTAAATGCTTAATCCCTATGTAAAAACGTTAGTTAAGCAAGAATATCGTATTTTAAAAAAAATCTAATGATAGGATTTTCCAGAAAATTGAAAAAACCGAAAAATGTCAAGAGTAAAGTGCCATTTTCTGACATTAGATTTCGTTCTAAATGCTTAATCCCTATGTAGAAACGTTAGTTAAGCAAGAATATCGTATTTTTAAAAAAATCTAATGATAGGATTTTTCAGAAAATTGAAAAAACCGTAAAATGTCAAGAGTAAAGTGCCATTATTTTAAACAATGTATCGTTCTAAATGCTTAATCCCTATGTAAAAAAGTTATTTAAGCAAGAATATGTAATTGAAAAAAATTAGAAGAATTTATTTTAGCCGTAAATCGAAAATAATGGGGACACCGGAGCTGTTCGAAGCGCCGAGACGCGCCGCGTACGGCCGAATATTTTCAAAGTCCCAACGTACCGATCAAGAGTAAAGTACCATTTTCCTACATTAGATTTCGTTCTAAATGCTTAATCCCTATGTAAAAACGTTAGTTAAGCAAGAATATCGTATTTTTAAAAAAATCTAATGATAGGATTTTCCAGAAAATTGAAAAAACCGAAAAATGTCAAGAGTAAAGTGCCATTTTCTGACATTAGATTTCGTTCTAAATGCTTAATCCCTATGTAGAAACGTTAGTTAAGCAAGAATATCGTATTTTTAGAAAAATCTAATGATAGGATTTTTCATAAAATTGAAAAAACCGTAAAATGTCAAGAGTAAAGTGCCCTTATTTTAAACATTATATCGTTCTAAATGCTTAATCCCTATGTAAAAAAGTTATCTAAGCAAGAATATGTTATTGAATAAAATGAGAAAAATTTATTTTAGCCGTAAATCGAAAATAATGGGTCGAGCGAATCGGTCGATTGCGCCGAGACGCGCTATGATGCAACAGACGAGCGATTGGAACGCCCGAATATTTTCAAAGTCCCAACGTACCGGTCAAGAGTAAAGTACCATTTTCCTACATTAGATTTCGTTCTAAATGCTTAATCCCTATGTAAAAACGTTAGTTAAGCAAGAATATCGTATTTTAAAAAAAATCTAATGATAGGATTTTCCAGAAAATTGAAAAAACCGAAAAATGTCAAGAGTAAAGTGCCATTTTCTGACATTAGATTTCGTTCTAAATGCTTAATCCCTATGTAGAAACGTTAGTTAAGCAAGAATATCGTATTTTTAAAAAAATCTAATGATAGGATTTTTCAGAAAATTGAAAAAACCTTAAAATGTCAAGAGTAAAGTGCCATTATTTTAAACAATGTATCGTTCTAAATGCTTAATCCCTATGTAAAAAAGTTATTTAAGCAAGAATATGTAATTGAAAAAAATTAGAAGAATTTATTTTAGCCGTAAATCGAAAATAATGGGGACACCGGAGCTGTTCGAAGCGCCGAGACGCGCCGCGTACGGCCGAATATTTTCAAAGTCCCAACGTACCGATCAAGAGTAAAGTACCATTTTCCTACATTAGATTTCGTTCTAAATGCTTAATCCCTATGTAAAAACGTTAGTTAAGCAAGAATATCGTATTTTTAAAAAAATCTAATGATAGGATTTTCCAGAAAATTGAAAAAACCGAAAAATGTCAAGAGTAAAGTGCCATTTTCTGACATTAGATTTCGTTCTAAATGCTTAATCCCTATGTAGAAACGTTAGTTAAGCAAGAATATCAAGGTGGTCCCTCGAGGAGTTTGTGCAGTATCTGGACGGGGTGGGGAGATGCGTCTCCCGCTGCCAGCCCCGTCCGGTGCTGGTTCTGGGGGACTTCAACGCCAAGTCGCCGGCTTGGGGTTCCCCCAGGACGAACCCGAGGGGCCGGGAGGTGCTTGACTGGGCGGCGGGACTCGAGCTCCGTCTTTTAAACACGGGCTCGGTCCATACGTGCGTGCGGCATAATGGGGGGTCCATCGTTGACCTTTCATGGGCAACGCCCCCCGCCGCGCGCCGTATTACGGGGTGGAGGGTGGCGGAGGAGGTCGAGACACTGTCTGACCACAGGTACATTGTTCTCGGCCTCTCCGCCGCCCCATCGACGCCCCGACGTCGCCCCGCTGATGAGGGATCGCCTCAGCCGCGGTGGGCGCTAAAGCGCCTCGACCAGGACGCCCTGATGGCGGCAGCCCACGTCGTGGCCTGGCCAGCAACACCGGCCGGGCCAGTCGACGGGACAAGGGAGGCCCAATGGTTCCGGGGCGCAATGACGTCCATTTGCGACGTCGCCATGCCCCGGGCCAGGGTTTTCCCGAGGAAGGCGGTGTACTGGTGGTCGCGCGCGATGGCGGATTTGCGCACAGAGTGCGTTCGCGCGCGACGCCAGTACGCCCGCGCCCGTCGACGACGGCGTTCCGACGTGGAGCTGGCTATCCAGCTGTATGGGCGATACAGGGAGAAGGTGGTCGCCCTGCAGCTGGCCATCAGGCAAGCAAAGAGCCAGGCCTGGCGCGACCTCCTCGGCACTATCAACCGAGATCCATGGGGGCGCCCATATAAAATGGCGATGGGACGATTACGTCCCTGGGCGCCCCCTCTGACGGAGAGCCTGGATCCGGGGATGCTCGGACGGGTCGTGGACGCGCTATTCCCCGTCAGCGGGGAGGCGTCCCGGCCCGTCCCTCAGCTAGAGGGACACGAGTGGTCCCCGGATCTGGAGGTCGCGCCGGAGGAAATGGCCGGGGTAGTCAAATGGCTCCGGGGCAAGAATACTGCCCCGGGGCCGGACGGTATCCCCGGCCGGGTCTGGCTGCTTGCCATGGGCGTCCTGGGCGAGAGGCTTAGAGGCCTCTACTCCGGGCTCCTGAGGTCCGGGGTGTTCCCGGACCTCTGGAGGAGAAGTCGGATGGTCCTCTTAAGGAAGGATGGGAGGCCTGCGGATTCTCCCTCCGCGTACCGGCCCATTTGCCTCCTGGACGAGGTGGGCAAGATCTTTGAAAAGATCATTGCTGCCCGCCTCGCCAGGCACCTGTCCCGCGTTGGCCCCGATCTGGCGGACTGCCAGTTCGGCTTCCGGGAGGGGCGATCGACGGTCGATGCAATCGACCGTCTAAAGTCCCTCTCGGACAATGCCGTGGCACGGGGCGGGGTGTGCTTGGCGGTGTCGATAGACATCGTCAATGCGTTTAACACCCTGCCCTGGTCCGCCATTAGGGAGGCCCTGGTTGAACACCAGGTGCCTCCCTATCTGAGGCGGGTAATCGGGGCCTACCTGCGGGGCAGGTGGGTGGAATACCCGGGCCGGTACGGGACGATACGGAGGGAAGTGGACTGCGGGGTCCCACAGGGGTCCGTGTTAGGACCACTCCTGTGGGACCTGGGATATAACGCAGTCCTGAAGGCCTCCCTACCCGACGGTGCCACCCTCATCTGCTATGCAGATGACACATTGGTGGTCGCCGTCGGGGACACCTTCGAGAGGACCATCCGACGAGCGGAAGTTGCGGTGGCAGCCGTCGTCGCGAGGATCCACGGTCTGGGGCTGAAGGTGGCCCCGGAGAAGGCCGAGGCCGTCTGGTTTGGACGGCCTTGGTCTCGGCCACGGGCCAGATCGTGGATCTGGGTTGGAGGAGCCTGCGTCGAGGTGAAGTCCGAGATCAAGTATCTCGGACTGATCCTCGACAGCCACTGGAGGTTCGGAGCACATTTCGGCCGCCTCGTCCCCCGAGTTGAGAGGGCGGCGGCCGCGTTAGGCCGCCTGTTGCCCAATATCGGGGGACCGGGCGATATGGTGCGCCGCCTATACCTAGGCGTGGTGCGGTCAATGGTATTATACGGCGCCCCGATTTGGGCGCCGTCCGTGAGGGCAAGCCGGCGCAGCACATTGTTGTTGCGCCGGCTTCAGAGGCAAATGGCCCTTCGCCTCATACGGGGGTACCGCACCACGTCTACCGTGGCGGCGCTTGCTCTGGCGGGAGAAATTCCCTTCGAGCTGCAGGCGGCGATGCGCGCCTATGTCTATAGGCGCATATGCATCGCTGGCCGGGCTCGGGGGGACCCGCCGGAGCAAGAGGCGGTCGAGGGCTTCGAGCTCCAGGCCCGGGGACTAGCGCTCGCCAGGTGGCATGCGGAGCTTTGTTCCCATGCCGCCGAGCGCGTCCCCGGGGCTCTCCTGCCGCACTTCACCACGTGGCGGGAGAGGCGGTTTGGCAGGCTCTCCTACCGTGCGACGCAGGTATTCACCGGGCATGGCTGCTTCGGTGTCTACCTGTGTCGCATCGGTCGGGAAGCGACGACGGTGTGCCACCACTGTGGCGCGGAGGAGGACTCGGCGCAGCATACACTGGAGGTGTGCCCCGCCTTTTCAGTGCTGCGCCGAGTCCTAACTAGGGAAGTTGGTGGCGACCTCGCTCTCTCCAGCTTAGTTGGGGCCATGCTGGAGAGCCCGACAAAATGGGCGGCAGCCATAACCTTCTGCGAACAGGTAATGTTGCAGAAGGAGGCTGCCGAGCGGGGTCGCCGTGAGCGGGGGGTGCGGCGTGTGCGCCCACGCCTAGAGCCCCCCCCGAGTAGCTGATACTAGGCGGGCGGCGGGTGTACCGGACCATGCCGGTTTAATTGCCCGCCGCCCGCCAACCGAGGATGCCCTATTTTAAAGTGGGGGCGACAAAACCGTCGCCCCCGACGGCCGCTGGTGCGGCCGTCGTGAAGAGGCGGTGTGGGGTGCGGTCCCCCGCACCGCCGAATCAAGATGATTCATGGGGGGGAGGATTACTCTCCCCCCGGGACGCGGCCGGCCACCGCTCCATCCTGGTGGCCGGCCAGGCGAGGGGGAGCTGCGGTCGTGTTCTTGAAGAGTTCCCGTGGCTCCCCCGTTAATCGCCAGCGCCCTAGGCCGCCGTGGGGGTTTTAGCGGGTCGAACCCCGCACTACCCCCCCTCCGCCCTTCGGGCGGAGCGGGGGTGTCTGACCTGCAGATTTCCCCCACGTTAAAAAAAAAAAAAAAAAAAAAAAAAAGTTAAGCAAGAATATCGTATTTTTAAAAAAATCTAATGATAGGATTTTTCATAAAATTGAAAAAACCGTAAAATGTCAAGAGTAAAGTGCCCTTATTTTAAACATTATATCGTTCTAAATGCTTAATCCCTATGTAAAAAAGTTATCTAAGCAAGAATATGTTATTGAATAAAATGAGAAAAATTTATTTTAGCCGTAAATCGAAAATAATGGGGACACCGGAGCTGTTCGAAGCGCCGAGCGCGCCGCGTACGGCCGAATATTTTCTAAGTCCCAACGTACCGATCAAGAGTAAAGTACCATTTTCCTACATTAGATTTCGTTCTAAATGCTTAATCCCTATGTAAAAACGTTAGTTAAGCAAGAATATCGTATTTTAAAAAAAATCTAATGATAGGATTTTCCAGAAAATTGAAAAAACCGAAAAATGTCAAGAGTAAAGTGCCATTTTCTGACATTAGATTTCGTTCTAAATGCTTAATCCCTATGTAGAAACGTTAGTTATGCAAGATTATCGTATTTTTAAAAAAATCTAATGATAGGATTTTTCATAAAATTGAAAAAACCGTAAAATGTCAAGAGTAAAGTGCCCTTATTTTAAACATTATATCGTTCTAAATGCTTAATCCCTATGTAAAAAAGTTATCTAAGCAAGAATATGTTATTGAATAAAATGAGAAAAATTTATTTTAGCCGTAAATCGAAAATAATGGGTCGAGCGAATCGGTCGATTGCGCCGAGACGCGCTATGATGCAACAGACGAGCGATTGGAACGCCCGAATATTTTCAAAGTCCCAACGTACCGATCAAGAGTAAAGTACCATTTTCCTACATTAGATTTCGTTCTAAATGCTTAATCCCTATGTAAAAACGTTAGTTAAGCAAGAATATCGTATTTTTAAAAAAATCTAATGATAGGATTTTCCAGAAAATTGAAAAAACCGAAAAATGTCAAGAGTAAAGTGCCATTTTCTGACATTAGATTTCGTTCTAAATGCTTAATCCCTATGTAGAAACGTTAGTTAAGCAAGAATATCGTATTTTTAAAAAAATCTAATGATAGGATTTTTCATAAAATTGAAAAAACCGTAAAATGTCAAGAGTAAAGTGCCCTTATTTTAAACATTATATCGTTCTAAATGCTTAATCCCTATGTAAAAAAGTTATCTAAGCAAGAATATGTTATTGAATAAAATGAGAAAAATTTATTTTAGCCGTAAATCGAAAATAATGGGGACACCGGAGCTGTTCGAAGCGCCGAGCGCGCCGCGTACGCCCGAATATTTTCAAAGTCCCAACGTACCGATCAAGAGTAAAGTACCATTTTCCTACATTAGATTTCGTTCTAAATGCTTAATCCCTATGTAAAAACGTTAGTTAAGCAAGAATATCGTATTTTAAAAAAAATCTAATGATAGGATTTTCCAGAAAATTGAAAAAACCGAAAAATGTCAAGAGTAAAGTGCCATTTTCTGACATTAGATTTCGTTCTAAATGCTTAATCCCTATGTAGAAACGTTAGTTATGCAAGATTATCGTATTTTTAAAAAAATCTAATGATAGGATTTTTCAGAAAATTGAAAAAACCGTAAAATGTCAAGAGTAAAGTGCCCTTATTTTAAACATTATATCGTTCTAAATGCTTAATCCCTATGTAAAAAAGTTATCTAAGCAAGAATATGTTATTGAATAAAATGAGAAAAATTTATTTTAGCCGTAAATCGAAAATAATGGGTCGAGCGAATCGGTCGATTGCGCCGAGACGCGCTATGATGCAACAGCCGAGCGATTGGAACGCCCGAATATTTTCAAAGTCCCAACGTACCGGTCAAGAGTAAAGTACCATTTTCCTACATTAGATTTCGTTCTAAATGCTTAATCCCTATGTAAAAACGTTAGTTAAGCAAGAATATCGTATTTTAAAAAAAATCTAATGATAGGATTTTCCAGAAAATTGAAAAAACCGAAAAATGTCAAGAGTAAAGTGCCATTTTCTGACATTAGATTTCGTTCTAAATGCTTAATCCCTATGTAGAAACGTTAGTTAAGCAAGATTACCGTATTTTTAAAAAAATCTAATGATAGGATTTTTCATAAAATTGAAAAAACCGTAAAATGTCAAGAGTAAAGTGCCCTTATTTTAAACATTATATCGTTCTAAATGCTTAATCCCTATGTAAAAAAGTTATCTAAGCAAGAATATGTTATTGAATAAAATGAGAAAAATTTATTTTAGCCGTAAATCGAAAATAATGGGTCGAGCGAATCGGTCGATTGCGCCGAGACGCGCTATGATGCAACAGACGAGCGATTGGAACGCCCGAATATTTTCAAAGTCCCAACGTACCGATCAAGAGTAAAGTACCATTTTCCTACATTAGATTTCGTTCTAAATGCTTAATCCCTATGTAGAAACGTTAGTTAAGCAAGATTATCGTATTTTTAAAAAAATCTAATGATAGGATTTTTCATAAAATTGAAAAAACCGTAAAATGTCAAGAGTAAAGTGCCCTTATTTTAAACAATGTATCGTTCTAAATGCTTAATCCCTATGTAAAAAAGTTATTTAAGCAAGAATATGTTATTGAAAAAAATTAGAAAAATTTATTTTAGCCGTAAATCGAAAATAATGGGGACACCGGAGCTGTTCGAAGCGCCGAGACGCGCCGCGTACGGCCGAATATTTTCAAAGTCCCAACGTACCGATCAAGAGTAAAGTACCAATTTCCTACATTAGATTTCGTTCTAAATGCTTAATCCCTATGTAAAAACGTTAGTTAAGCAAGAATATCGTATTTTTAAAAAAATCTAATGATAGGATTTTCCAGAAAATTGAAAAAACCGAAAAATGTCAAGAGTAAAGTGCCATTTTCTGACATTAGATTTCGTTCTAAATGCTTAATCCCTATGTAGAAACGTTAGTTATGCAAGATTATCGTATTTTTAAAAAAATCTAATGATAGGATTTTTCAGAAAATTGAAAAAACCGTAAAATGTCAAGAGTAAAGTGCCCTTATTTTAAACATTATATCGTTCTAAATGCTTAATCCCTATGTAAAAAAGTTATCTAAGCAAGAATATGTTATTGAATAAAATGAGAAAAATTTATTTTAGCCGTAAATCGAAAATAATGGGTCGAGCGAATCGGTCGATTGCGCCGAGACGCGCTATGATGCAACAGACGAGCGATTGGAACGCCCGAATATTTTCAAAGTCCCAACGTACCGATCAAGAGTAAAGTACCATTTTCCTACATTAGATTTCGTTCTAAATGCTTAATCCCTATGTAAAAACGTTAGTTAAGCAAGAATATCGTATTTTTAAAAAAATCTAATGATAGGATTTTCCAGAAAATTGAAAAAACCGAAAAATGTCAAGAGTAAAGTGCCATTTTCTGACATTAGATTTCGTTCTAAATGCTTAATCCCTATGTAGAAACGTTAGTTAAGCAAGAATATCGTATTTTTAAAAAAATCTAATGATAGGATTTTTCAGAAAATTGAAAAAACCGTAAAATGTCAAGAGTAAAGTGCCCTTATTTTAAACATTATATCGTTCTAAATGCTTAATCCCTATGTAAAAAAGTTATCTAAGCAAGAATGTGTTATTGAATAAAATGAGAAAAATTTATTTTAGCCGTAAATCGAAAAAAAGTCTGTTCGTTTCTCTGTCTCTCTCGCGCGATCGAAGTATTGATGTTTCCCGGCAAAGTAATGGGATATTAATTAAACTTTATACACGAAATTACTCGTTTTGATCCCCGCTACACAGCCGTATACTTTTTATAATTTTGTGGAATCGGGAACCTTGAAATATTTAACATAACGCGGATCGACTGTCTCTGTCTCTTTCTAGATCGGAATAATCGATGTTTCCCGGCAAACTATTGGGAGTTTAATTAAACTTTATACATGAAATTACTCGTTTTGATCCCCGCTACACAGCCGTATACTTTTTATAATTTTGTGGAATCGGTAACCTGGAGATATTTAACATAACGCGGATCGTCTATCTCTGTCTCTTTCTAGATCGGAATAATCGATGTTTCCCGGCAAAGTAATGGGAGATTAATTAAACTTTATACACGAAATTACTCGTTTTGATCCCCGCTACACAGCCGTATACTTTTTATAATTTTGTGGAATCGGAAACCTTGAAATATTTAACATAACGCGGATCGACTGTCTCTGTCTCTTTCTAGATCGGAATAATCGATGTTTCCCGGCAAACTATTGGGAGTTTAATTAAACTTTATACATGAAATTACTCGTTTTGATCCCCGCTACACAGCCGTATACTTTTT
>NW_027476130.1:92500-102500 GCF_051020955.1 Megalopta genalis
CTCGGGTCCTTTAAGGATGGTAATGATGGACCCGACTTTCCATTCCACGGGAAAGACTCCGTGTGCCAGGCATCCGTTGTAGAGTCGGAGGAGCTCGCGTGAGATTGTATTACACGAACGTTTTAAAATCTCCGGCTCGATCCGATCTAGGCCTGGACACTTGCCGCTCTTCAGTCGGTTGACCGCCGATCTGAGCTCCGAGAGGGTGAAGGGACTGGCGTCCTCACTCTCCGGCTCGATGGCAGCTTCCCTCCTGACTCGCGCATGATCCGGGGAGTCATTCGCGGGGCTATCGTCCGGAATTAACCCCTCCAGCAGCGCGGAAGCGGTGGAGTCCCAGTCTGTGGTGTAACCCTGGGCAGTGTTACGATTTATATTCGAGATGACCGTGCTGGCTGTCATCTTCTGCCTCGTGATCTTATAAATGAGGCCCCAGGGTTCCTTGTTTCCCTGCTCGGTCACGAATGCACGCCAGCTGTGCGACCGAGCAGCTTTGATGGCGGCTTTGTAGGCCTTTCTCTGTTTAAGATACTCGGTCCTCTTGGCCGCCCTCTGCTCCTCTGAACATGCTGCGTTCTGCGAGGCTCGTCTAAGTTTGTAGACTCGCCTCTTTTGCCTCGTCAGGTCGGCCGTCCACCATGGGACGGATTTTGAATGCCACTGCTTGGTTGGCATCGAGGAGTCGCACGCTTGGACGATCATTCTTTCGATCTCCTGTGCTAGATGTTCGACATCCCCCTTATTGTTCAATGGATCGGGGGATATACTCCTCTTACTTTCCTGCAGCGCCTTGTCGAACTCGGGCCATTTTGCGCTTCGGAGTCGGAACCTTGGTAATAATCCGTTCCGGTTGGTGCTGCTGTTGCTACTAATTTCGGCAGCACCGTCCTCGGCGCAAAAACTCAAAGAAAACTCTATGACTCGGTGGTCGCTGGTCGTCAGGTCCTCGCGGACCTTCCAACCTCGCACCTTGTCGCAAATATCAGGTGTCGATAGTGTGACGTCGATGTATGACTGTCCACTAGGGCTGGAAAACGTCGGAGCGTTTCCAGCCTCGTTCAAGACAACCAAGCCATGGCTCACGATAAACTCTTCGAGTTTACGGCCTCTCACGTCCGTCTCCGCGCTGCCCCACTGGGCTGATTTTGCGTTAACGTCGGCAGAGATAATGACTCGGTTATGCTTAAGTGCGGAAAGAGCTCTCTCCAATCGCGCCAGACCTGATTCAACGTCATCGGAGCATTGAAAGTACTGGCTGATCAGGAAGAAGCTCCCAAACGAACCCGAGATGCTGACACAGGACAAATGCGTGTCGCACAAGTTAGAGACTTTGACCACGGTTAGATCCGGGTTTCTGACCGCTATTGCAGCCATCACCGGTTCGCCTGCCGTGATCAGCCTCGTTCTCAAGCCTAGCCCGGGCACAGTACCCCGCCAGCTATATGGCTCTTGTGCAAGCAACACATCTACCCCTCGCCTATGCATCTCAGTCCGGACTTCGTCGGTCACATTTCGGGCCCGCTGCATGTTATGCTGCATGACCCGTATGACTCTCGAGCGTCGCCGGTCGTTTGTACTATCCATTCGAGATTCAAATTATTATTCGCGTCTTATACGAGACATCTCCAAAACCAGCGCTTCCTGATAGGAGGCGCAGGCCGGGTCTCGCGACTTATGCTCAGATGGTCGCCCTCTGTCTTTACAGTTGGAGCAAACCGGAGGCTTGCTCTTCCTGTTACAGAGCGCATACCCGTGCCCTTTTTCGGCACAATGTCCGCAGACATCCTCTTTGAATTTGCAGCGCTTCGCCGTGTGCCCGAAGCGCTGGCACTTATAGCATCGGGTGACCTGTATGAAGTCCCGCACACGACAGGAACTCCACCCGAGGTACACCCGGTCCCCTCTCTGCGCCAGCCGCCGACGAATCTGCGGACTGACGGCCACTACCCAGTTGGCTGTCTCCGGGGTCTTGCCAGCCATGCGACTGACCCGAACACCCGAAGGCACATCCTTCTGGGACGCCTCAGAGAGGTTTTGCCTCCAAAGACTGGAGGCAATTTCCTCCTTGCCCATCCCTTTCGGAATGTCATAAATCAGGACCTCGGGGTCCCGTTTGCTGGGCAAGGAGACGGACAGTCCCGCACTCGCCAGCTTCTTATTGCCTACGAAGGCTTTTAGGTCCTCCTTGCGATCGGTTTCGACGACGATGCCACCGGAGTGGATGCGTCGAACCGATCTGACACGGATCGCCTCCTTCGCAGGTTTTACGATCGACAGAACAGCTCTCTTAGTAGCATCGCTGTTCTGTCCTTTATCCTTTGGCGGGAAGATACGCACCACGTATTGTGTCGGTGGTCTTCTCGCCTCCGGAGTCGCTGACTGGTTGACCTTTGCCACTTGGGCGTAGGTCAACTGCGCGGCATTGGAGACCGTCTTCGGGAGGGTTCCCTTGGACGGCCCAGGTCGCGCCGCACTCATTACGGCAGGACGCGCTTTTAGGTCCGCCCTGACCGCGGCGAGTTGCCCTTCGACGAAGCTGTTTCGTTGAATCAGCTCCTGGACCAACTCGTTGAGTGCTCCGACTTCTGCTAGTATCTTCGACCCGGACTCCTTGTTGACTTTCGACTCGGGTCGAAAGCAAAAGGTCCGTATCTCCGATACTCGCCTGAAGGCTTCGTCTCTCACGAGATCGAGAGGCCGTACCTTGTGCCCGGAAACCGTCCCCTTCGATTTCCTGGCCTGGTTTGCTGCGGCCTTGCCAGTAGGTGCGACTGGCTTGGCACGCTTCGACTTTTTGGTGACGGTTTTCCAACCGCCACCTTCGGGGTCTTCGACACGCACGGGTGCCGGTTGCACCTTCACGAGCGTGTCTTTGACTGATTCGATTTTTCTGGGTTTCTCCTTCCCAGCCTTGCGGCTGGGGGAGTCCCCCGACTTGGGCGCTGTCCCCACGTTACCGGTGTCCGGCGCGCCTTCTACCGTGGCCTCAGTTTTCACCGAGACCGCTCGCGTGGGTGTCACGCATCTCTCCAAGGTCACACGAGGATTGGCGATGTTCAGCACCTTCCCGGACCTTGTCTTTTTCGCAGACGCAGGAGGGCTAACAGCTGCTGCTGTAGCTTCCGCGTCTGTGGCGACGGCTTCACTCCGAGTAGGAGCTGGACCCGCCGACTTCGAACGTTCAATTTGTACTTTCAATTTAGATCCCATAGTTAGATCTTTGCCTTCATCCGGTACGCTCCCCGGCCACCACCGACCCACACATTTTGGAACCCGCCATCAGGCTGGGTTAGGGCTACGCACCGGACATAGTCTGCTGACTGGGCCGATTGCTCAACCCAGCCCGCGTCCTCGCCCGTCAGAACCCACTCGCCGAAGCGTATGGTCGTTCCAAGCCGATTGACTGGACCAGGGCTGCTTTTCTCGTCCAGCCTCCCATCTAGCCGAAGCAGAGGCCAAAGGTACGTGTTGGGGACGTCTCACCCGCAGGAGAGGGCCCCCTCAGATCCCAGGATCCTCTTTTCCGACGACAAGGGTCGCCACGCACGGCAAACACGCGGGAGACAGCAGTCGGAGAGGCTGCCTCTTCCTCTCCACCACACTTCGTTCGGTTCGCTGCGTTTTGAGAACACGAGCTATCCAGCGGTACCTTTTTCGTGGAGGCTCAAGTGTGGCTAGGGCACGTTTGCCCCTTGCGGCCTGGGTTGCCCAGGTGATTGGTTGCATCCCGATTTCTAGATCCAGCGGCATGTTGCTACGTGGCGCGCTCAGACAACGAAAATGCGGCATTCCGGTCAGACCAGAAAAACCGCACAACGTGACGCGGGGGACTGCAGCCACAAGTGACAACAGTCCCCCGGTAGGGAGTAGTACAGCATATTCAATGCTGTACATGAACACGCCACAGCCCGTATGCTTAGTTCAAGGGCCTCGCCATTATGCGAAGTACTACATGTACAACGCACTGGCGGTCTCAAAATACCCTCATCGCCGATGCATCTGATGCATCCGTCAACTCGGCAGCATTCACTCCGTCGGCGTGTTGCTTTGTGGCGTGTTCAGATAACGAAAATGCGGCATTCCAGTCAGACCAGAAAAACCGCATAACGTAACGCGGGGGACTGAAGCCACAAGTGACAACAGTCCCCCGGATGGGAGTAGTGCAGCATGTTCAATACTGCACAAGAACACGCCACAGCCCGCTTGCTTAATCACGGGCCTCGTCATTATGCGAAGCACTACATGTACAACGCACTGACGGTCTCTCGAGTGCCTTCATCGCCGATGCACCTATCGACTCAGCAGCAACATTCAATCCGACGGCGTGTTGCTTCGTGGCGTGTTCAGACAACGAAAATGCGGCATTCCAGTTAGACCAGAAAAACCGCATAACGTGACGCGGGGGACTGCAGCCACAAGTGACAACAGTCCCCCGCTAAGGAGTAGTACAGCATATTCAATGCTGTACATGAACACGCCACAGCCCGCATGCTTAATCTCGGGCCTCGCCATTATGCGAAGTACTACATGTACGACGCACTGACGGTCTAAAATGCCTTCATCGTCGACGCATCCATCGACTCGGTAGTAGCAACAACCTTCGCGAGGACTAGTTCGGGGGTCGCCTCTCAACCCTGGGTGGCCACAGACCGCCACCGCCAGTAGATAGGGACAGTTAGTGTCGTCGTTGTGAGTCTAAAGATGGGCTATGCCTGGGTCCTATGTGGACTATACTAGCCGCTCTCTCGACGCGTGCCGATGGTCTGGCTCTACCCTCGTTCGTTATCGTGACAGGGGAAGACAACGTGCTACTCCCGCTGCCACCTCGAGTCCAACCCAATCCAGGCACTCTTGACGGAGTAGTGTTAAAGTCAATTTATCTCCGCAAGAGGGGCTTCAGCCTGGCCCGAGGGGGCGAACCCCGAGGGGTCCGCCCAGCATGCCGTTCGAATGGCGGAGTGGACAAGTCCACGTCTGCCCGTCACTCAAGTCGGACACGGGACGACTCCAAAGCTAGCGCCGCCTGATAGGAAGCGCAAGCTGGGTCCCGCGACTTGTGTGCACTAGCCCACCCTCTGTCCTTGCAATTAGAGCAGACCGGAGGTTCACTCTTCTTGCTACAGAGCGTGAAGGTATGCCCCTTTTGGGAGCAGTGACCGCACACGTCCTCCTTGAATTTACAACGCTTCGAGGTATGCCCGAAGCGTTGGCAACGGTAGCACCGAAGCACCTGGACGAAATCCCGTACACGACAGGAGTTCCATCCAAGGTAAACTCGGCTACCCCTCTGCTTCAGCCGCTGAAGATTCTGCGGACTGACGGCAACGACCCAGTTGGCTGTCTCCGGGGTCTTGCCAGCCATGCGGCTGACCCGAATTCCCGAAGGCACATCCTTCTGGTTCGCATCGCAGAGATTTTGCCTCCAAATACTGGAGGCAATTTCGTCCTTACCCATCCGACGCGGGACGTCGTAAACTAAAACCTCGGGGTCCCGCTTGGTGGGTAAGGAGACGGACAGACCCGCGCTCCGGAGCTTCTTATTGCCAACGAAGGCTTGCAGGTCCTCCTTTCGGTCGGTCTCGACGACGATGCCACCGGAGTGGATGCGTCGGACCGACTTAATTCGGATCGCCTCCTTCGCTGGTTTAACGAGCGACAGAACAGTAACCTTCGTAACTTCGCTGCTCTGTCCTTTTTCCTTCGGCGGGAAGATTCTTACCACATGCTGCGATTGTGGCCGTCTCCCCGCTTCCGGAGAAGCTCCTTTGCAGTCGACTTTGTTCACATGGGCGTAAGTCGACTGCGCGGCGTTGCAGGCCGTCTTCGGGAGAGTTCCCTTGGACGGCCCAGGTCGCATCGCACTCATTACGGCAGGACGCGCTTTTAGGTCCGCCCTGACCGCGGCGAGCTGCCCTTCGACGAAGCTATTCCGTTGAATAAGCTCCTGGACCAGCTCGTTGAGTGCCTCAACCTCGGCGAGTATCTTTGACCCGGACTCCTTATTGACTTTCGACTCAGGTCGAAAGCAAAAGGTCCGTATTTCGGACACTCGCCTAAAGGCTTCGTCTCTTACGAGATCGAGAGGCCGTACCTTCTGCCCGGAGAACGTCCCCTTCGGTCTCCTGGCCCGGTTTACTGCGGCCTTGCCGGTGGGTGCGCCCGGCTTGGCTCGCTTCGACTTTTTGGTGACGGTTTGCCAACCGTCACCAGTAGGGTCCTCGACACGCTCGGGTGCCGACTGCACCTTCACGAGTGACGTGTCTCCGACTCGTTCGATTACTTCCACGTTACCGGTGTCCGGCGTACCTTCTACCGTGGGCTCGGTTTTCACCGAGACCGCTCGCGTGGGAGTCACACATCTTTGCAAGATCACACGAGGATTGGCGATATTAATCACCTTCCCGGATCTTGTCTTTCTCACAGACGCGGGGGGACTGACAGCTGCATTTGCAGTTCCCGCGTCTGCGGCGACGGCTTCACTCCGAGTAGGAGCTGGACCCGTCGTCTTTGGACGCTTAGTTTTTGTTTGTTCAATTTTGTTCAGACCCATAATGTGTCTTGGTCTTTCATCCAGTGCGCTCCCCGGCCACCACCGACCCGCACAATTTGGAACCCGCCAAAGGCTGAGTTAGGGCTACGCACCGAATATAGTCTGCTGGCTGGGTCGGTTTCCTTACCCAGCCCGCGTCCTCGCCCAGCAGAACCCACTTGCCCGAAGCGTGTGGTCGTTCCAAGCCGATTGACTGGACCAGGGCTGCTTTTCTCGTCCAGCCGCCCATCTAGCCGAAGCAGAGGCCAAAGGTACGTGTTGGGGACGTCTCACCCGCAGGAGAGGGCCCCCTCAGATCCCAGGATCCTCTTTTCCGACGACAAGGGTCGCCACGCACGGCAAACACGTGGGAGACAGCAGTCGGAGAGGCTGCCTCTTCCTCTCCACCACACTTCGTTCAGTTCGCTGCGTATTTAAGAACACGAGCTATCCAGCGGTACCTTTTTCGTGGAGGCTCAAGTGTGGCTAGGGCACGTTTGCCCCTTGCGGCCTGGGTTGCCCAGGGGATTGATTGCATCCCATGTATTCCTGAGCCCAGCGGAGTGTTGTCTAGTGGCGTGTTCCGCCCACGAAAAACGGTCTGAAAAACCGTTTAACGTAAACTGGGGAACTGATGCCACGAGTGACAACAGTTCCCCAGTCGGAAGTCATACAGCACATACAGTGCTGTACAAAGAACACGCCACAGCCCGTATGCTAAATCAGGGCCTCGCCATTATGCGAAGTACTACATGTACGACGCACTGACGGTCTCTAATGCCTTCATCGCCGATACACCCATCGACTCGGCCGATCAACCCTCCTACGCGAGGGCTAGTTCGGGGGTTATCTCCCGCCCTGGGTGGCCACAGACCGCCACCGCCAGTAGATAGGGACAGATGGGAATCTCGTTAATCCATTCATGCGCGTCACTAATTAGATGACGAGGCATTTGGCTATTTTTTTTTTTTTTTTTTTTTTTTTTTTTTTTTTTTTTTTTTTTTTTTTTTTTTTTTTTTTTTTTCTTTTTTTTTTTTTCCGGGGATACGAGCCGGTGACAGGTGGCCGCATTGCCCCGTTATTACGCCTATATGGTAGGCGGCACCAATAAATTCCCCCTTTCCGGTCCCTCACCCTATGCCCGACCGGTCGAACCGCGTAGGTGTTGGGCGGTTCGTCCGCGTCGATGTTCTGCGGTTAAACAATCCCCAGGCTGCCAATCCTCCGACCAAGACCCTCGAGGCGATCACCTTGAGGTCCCGCTGGCCCATCAATCCTGCGCTCAGTAGGCCCCCGCTTGACTTCGCGCTCCATAGTCCTCTCAGCGACAAAGTGGCAGAGAATACGCTGACATCCTCCGTGCCGTTGCTAGAAGCAACTGCACGTCGGAAGCTGGCGTTGTCAGCGTAATACTGGACCTTACGCTTATGCGCAAGATCCAGGATTGTCTGTTCGCTAACCACTTGCGCATCGAGGACCATGCAATCGCCGTCCTTGCATGCTACTAAATCTGGTTTTCTCATTCCCTCATCGGTAGGGATCTTCGGCTCGCGCGCTACCTGAAAACCCCTTTGCACTAAACCACGTGCAAGATAGTCAACTACAGCGTCGTGCCTTCTTATCCGCCCATCATGGGTGCGGTGGCACTGCTGTAGGACGTGGTTAAGGGTCTCAGGCACCGCGCAGCCAGCCCTGCAGAGCCTGTCCTGTCTTCGGCCCCTAGATGTTCGGGACCTAGTCGGAAGGGCGTTGATCCGCAACTTGCAGGAGTTGACGAAGTCTTGTCCTGACAAGAAGCGGGTCCCCTCCGCGACCCATCTGTGCTGCCCCGGGACCCTCTTCGACTCTTTCAAAGCGCTGCCATCGACACTCCCGTGAAGAGCATTCGCCCAACGGCGCGCTTCCCTCTCGGAAGTGTCGATGACCTCGCCGTGATCCATCAGGCGTTGCTGCGCCTTCTGGATCTCGAGTCGAAGATAGTCCCCTGGCAGCCCAGACGCGGCCTCAGAAGACAAGGACAGTTCCTTCAGGCGGCTAAGCCGAATCCTGGGCATACTCCACCGAAGCGAAGCAATACCCAGGCCTCCCGAACCGATGGCGGAATGGAAATAGGCCTTAGGTGTATCGGCCGGTAAACTGAGCCACTTCCTCACCGCACCACGTACCGCCACGTCACACCGATTGAGTTTCCCCAATCCCACAGACCCCAACGACGCCGCATAAAATAAGCTTGGCAACAGGAATATTCGCAGAGCGAATAGTCGCTGTTGCGGCTTAAGCGGTGCACGGGAGATCTTATCCAAATCAGCGACCAACGAGACTGACGGGTCGGAACGCAGACGACCGTCTGGAGTAAAGGGAATACCCAAATACTGCCAGGCGTCCGTCCGCTTCATCGCCACCAGCTTCTGACCACCGAGGAAGAAGTTGCCTTCATCCACGGTAGTCTTCTTCTGGTGAGGAACCGTTCCGATCGAGATGGTAAAAGACTTACCGACATTAACGGACATGCCGCATGATGCCAGGAAGCCCTCCGTACAGTCAAGCAATCGCTGCAGGCCCGTTGTCGTTGAGGCTGCGAGGATTAGGTCGTCGGCGAAGGCTGCCGACCCGATCCTCACCCCGTCGATATCCGCCCCGATGTCTTGGGGGAGGCTCCTGAGGAGTCTGTCCATCACCATGTTGAATATGCCGGGGGACATCGGGTCTCCTTGCCTCACGCCATGCATCGGATGGATGGCATGGGAGTGCCAACCACCCGACACAATGGTCGTGAGAGCATCAGAGTACACCGACCCGACATACTCAATCATGGGAGCGGGACAGCCCCTCAGTTCGAGCGTCTGTAATATCGCGGGGTGAGAAACGGTGTCGAAAGCCTTCGCGACGTCAACCGACGCAACAAAAAGCGGCTTATGGCGCGCATGGGAGTGGCGTAGCAGCAAGTCCAGCAAAAACACGTTGTCCGCACATCCGTCTGTCCTACGGAACGCTCTCTGCCTCCCATCCAATCTGATCAATCGACCCATCCGCCTAGCCAGGACTTTGTGGAATCCTCGCACAAGAGTCGAGGCGACGGTGATGGGTCGAAAATCAGACGGAGAAGAAGGCAGTCCGGTTTTAGGAATGAGCACCGTCCTGGCGTCCCTTAGGTGAATAGGGAGTCTGCGGCACCACATAATGAGGTTATAGATCCTTTGCAAAACCTCAAGGGGGGTTTTGCAAAGGAGTCTCGCAGACAGACCGTCAGGACCAGGTGCTGTCTTCCTACCCGGAAGAGCAATCCGTACTTCATCCGGATTAACAGGAGACCACAGAGAGGAGATGGTGTCCTCTCGGTTTTCACACGGAGGACAGCTATCGCGCGCACCTGTCATAAGGGCTTCCCAATAGGGAACCATAACATCTTGAGGGATGCCATGGTCACCCACGGGGCCATCCCTTATGACATCCAAACAGCGCCGGGGGTCC
>NW_027476130.1:112500-127500 GCF_051020955.1 Megalopta genalis
TACCGATCAAGAGTAAAGTACCAATTTCCTACATTAGATTTCGTTCTAAATGCTTAATCCCTATGTAAAAACGTTAGTTAAGCAAGAATATCGTATTTTTAAAAAAATCTAATGATAGGATTTTCCAGAAAATTGAAAAAACCGAAAAATGTCAAGAGTAAAGTGCCATTTTCTGACATTAGATTTCGTTCTAAATGCTTAATCCCTATGTAAAAACGTTAGTTAAGCAAGAATATCGTATTTTAAAAAAAATCTAATGATAGGATTTTCCAGAAAATTGAAAAAACCGAAAAATGTCAAGAGTAAAGTGCCATTTTCTGACATTAGATTTCGTTCTAAATGCTTAATCCCTATGTAGAAACGTTAGTTATGCAAGATTATCGTATTTTTAAAAAAATCTAATGATAGGATTTTTCAGAAAATTGAAAAAACCGTAAAATGTCAAGAGTAAAGTGCCCTTATTTTAAACATTATATCGTTCTAAATGCTTAATCCCTATGTAAAAAAGTTATCTAAGCAAGAATATGTTATTGAATAAAATGAGAAAAATTTATTTTAGCCGTAAATCGAAAATAATGGGTCGAGCGAATCGGTCGATTGCGCCGAGACGCGCTATGATGCAACAGACGAGCGATTGGAACGCCCGAATATTTTCAAAGTCCCAACGTACCGGTCAAGAGTAAAGTACCATTTTCCTACATTAGATTTCGTTCTAAATGCTTAATCCCTATGTAAAAACGTTAGTTAAGCAAGAATATCGTATTTTAAAAAAAATCTAATGATAGGATTTTCCAGAAAATTGAAAAAACCGAAAAATGTCAAGAGTAAAGTGCCATTTTCTGACATTAGATTTCGTTCTAAATGCTTAATCCCTATGTAGAAACGTTAGTTAAGCAAGAATATCGTATTTTTAAAAAAATCTAATGATAGGATTTTCCAGAAAATTGAAAAAACCGAAAAATGTCAAGAGTAAAGTGCCATTTTCTGACATTAGATTTCGTTCTAAATGCTTAATCCCTATGTAGAAACGTTAGTTATGCAAGATTATCGTATTTTTAAAAAAATCTAATGATAGGATTTTTCAGAAAATTGAAAAAACCGTAAAATGTCAAGAGTAAAGTGCCCTTATTTTAAACATTATATCGTTCTAAATGCTTAATCCCTATGTAAAAAAGTTATCTAAGCAAGAATATGTTATTGAATAAAATGAGAAAAATTTATTTTAGCCGTAAATCGAAAATAATGGGTCGAGCGAATCGGTCGATTGCGCCGAGACGCGCTATGATGCAACAGACGAGCGATTGGAACGCCCGAATATTTTCAAAGTCCCAACGTACCGATCAAGAGTAAAGTACCATTTTCCTACATTAGATTTCGTTCTAAATGCTTAATCCCTATGTAAAAACGTTAGTTAAGCAAGAATATCGTATTTTAAAAAAAATCTAATGATAGGATTTTCCAGAAAATTGAAAAAACCGAAAAATGTCAAGAGTAAAGTGCCATTTTCTGACATTAGATTTCGTTCTAAATGCTTAATCCCTATGTAGAAACGTTAGTTAAGCAAGATTATCGTATTTTTAAAAAAATCTAATGATAGGATTTTTCATAAAATTGAAAAAACCGTAAAATGTCAAGAGTAAAGTGCCCTTATTTTAAACATTATATCGTTCTAAATGCTTAATCCCTATGTAAAAAAGTTATCTAAGCAAGAATATGTTATTGAATAAAATGAGAAAAATTTATTTTAGCCGTAAATCGAAAATAATGGGTCGAGCGAATCGGTCGATTGCGCCGAGACGCGCTATGATGCAACAGACGAGCGATTGGAACGCCCGAATATTTTCAAAGTCCCAACGTACCGATCAAGAGTAAAGTACCATTTTCCTACATTAGATTTCGTTCTAAATGCTTAATCCCTATGTAAAAACGTTAGTTAAGCAAGAATATCGTATTTTTAAAAAAATCTAATGATAGGATTTTCCAGAAAATTGAAAAAACCGAAAAATGTCAAGAGTAAAGTACCATTTTCCTACATTAGATTTCGTTCTAAATGCTTAATCCCTATGTAGAAACGTTAGTTAAGCAAGATTATCGTATTTTTAAAAAAATCTAATGATAGGATTTTTCATAAAATTGAAAAAACCGTAAAATGTCAAGAGTAAAGTGCCCTTATTTTAAACAATGTATCGTTCTAAATGCTTAATCCCTATGTAAAAAAGTTATTTAAGCAAGAATATGTTATTGAAAAAAATTAGAAAAATTTATTTTAGCCGTAAATCGAAAATAATGGGGACACCGGAGCTGTTCGAAGCGCCGAGACGCGCCGCGTACGGCCGAATATTTTCAAAGTCCCAACGTACCGATCAAGAGTAAAGTACCAATTTCCTACATTAGATTTCGTTCTAAATGCTTAATCCCTATGTAAAAACGTTAGTTAAGCAAGAATATCGTATTTTTAAAAAAATCTAATGATAGGATTTTCCAGAAAATTGAAAAAACCGAAAAATGTCAAGAGTAAAGTGCCATTTTCTGACATTAGATTTCGTTCTAAATGCTTAATCCCTATGTAGAAACGTTAGTTATGCAAGATTATCGTATTTTTAAAAAAATCTAATGATAGGATTTTTCAGAAAATTGAAAAAACCGTAAAATGTCAAGAGTAAAGTGCCCTTATTTTAAACATTATATCGTTCTAAATGCTTAATCCCTATGTAAAAAAGTTATCTAAGCAAGAATATGTTATTGAATAAAATGAGAAAAATTTATTTTAGCCGTAAATCGAAAATAATGGGTCGAGCGAATCGGTCGATTGCGCCGAGACGCGCTATGATGCAACAGACGAGCGATTGGAACGCCCGAATATTTTCAAAGTCCCAACGTACCGATCAAGAGTAAAGTACCATTTTCCTACATTAGATTTCGTTCTAAATGCTTAATCCCTATGTAAAAACGTTAGTTAAGCAAGAATATCGTATTTTAAAAAAAATCTAATGATAGGATTTTCCAGAAAATTGAAAAAACCGAAAAATGTCAAGAGTAAAGTGCCATTTTCTGACATTAGATTTCGTTCTAAATGCTTAATCCCTATGTAGAAACGTTAGTTAAGCAAGATTATCGTATTTTTAAAAAAATCTAATGATAGGATTTTTCATAAAATTGAAAAAACCGTAAAATGTCAAGAGTAAAGTGCCCTTATTTTAAACATTATATCGTTCTAAATGCTTAATCCCTATGTAAAAAAGTTATCTAAGCAAGAATATGTTATTGAATAAAATGAGAAAAATTTATTTTAGCCGTAAATCGAAAATAATGGGTCGAGCGAATCGGTCGATTGCGCCGAGACGCGCTATGATGCAACAGACGAGCGATTGGAACGCCCGAATATTTTCAAAGTCCCAACGTACCGATCAAGAGTAAAGTACCATTTTCCTACATTAGATTTCGTTCTAAATGCTTAATCCCTATGTAAAAACGTTAGTTAAGCAAGAATATCGTATTTTTAAAAAAATCTAATGATAGGATTTTCCAGAAAATTGAAAAAACCGAAAAATGTCAAGAGTAAAGTGCCATTTTCTGACATTAGATTTCGTTCTAAATGCTTAATCCCTATGTAGAAACGTTAGTTAAGCAAGAATATCGTATTTTTAAAAAAATCTAATGATAGGATTTTTCAGAAAATTGAAAAAACCGTAAAATGTCAAGAGTAAAGTGCCATTATTTTAAACAATGTATCGTTCTAAATGCTTAATCCCTATGTAAAAAAGTTATTTAAGCAAGAATATGTAATTGAAAAAAATTAGAAGAATTTATTTTAGCCGTAAATCGAAAATAATGGGGACACCGGAGCTGTTCGAAGCGCCGAGACGCGCCGCGTACGGCCGAATATTTTCAAAGTCCCAACGTACCGATCAAGAGTAAAGTACCATTTTCCTACATTAGATTTCGTTCTAAATGCTTAATCCCTATGTAAAAACGTTAGTTAAGCAAGAATATCGTATTTTTAAAAAAATCTAATGATAGGATTTTCCAGAAAATTGAAAAAACCGAAAAATGTCAAGAGTAAAGTGCCATTTTCTGACATTAGATTTCGTTCTAAATGCTTAATCCCTATGTAGAAACGTTAGTTAAGCAAGAATATCGTATTTTTAAAAAAATCTAATGATAGGATTTTTCATAAAATTGAAAAAACCGTAAAATGTCAAGAGTAAAGTGCCCTTATTTTAAACATTATATCGTTCTAAATGCTTAATCCCTATGTAAAAAAGTTATCTAAGCAAGAATATGTTATTGAATAAAATGAGAAAAATTTATTTTAGCCGTAAATCGAAAATAATGGGTCGAGCGAATCGGTCGATTGCGCCGAGACGCGCTATGATGCAACAGCCGAGCGATTGGAACGCCCGAATATTTTCAAAGTCCCAACGTACCGGTCAAGAGTAAAGTACCATTTTCCTACATTAGATTTCGTTCTAAATGCTTAATCCCTATGTAAAAACGTTAGTTAAGCAAGAATATCGTATTTTAAAAAAAATCTAATGATAGGATTTTCCAGAAAATTGAAAAAACCGAAAAATGTCAAGAGTAAAGTGCCATTTTCTGACATTAGATTTCGTTCTAAATGCTTAATCCCTATGTAGAAACGTTAGTTAAGCAAGATTATCGTATTTTTAAAAAAATCTAATGATAGGATTTTTCATAAAATTGAAAAAACCGTAAAATGTCAAGAGTAAAGTGCCCTTATTTTAAACATTATATCGTTCTAAATGCTTAATCCCTATGTAAAAAAGTTATCTAAGCAAGAATATGTTATTGAATAAAATGAGAAAAATTTATTTTAGCCGTAAATCGAAAATAATGGGTCGAGCGAATCGGTCGATTGCGCCGAGACGCGCTATGATGCAACAGACGAGCGATTGGAACGCCCGAATATTTTCAAAGTCCCAACGTACCGATCAAGAGTAAAGTACCATTTTCCTACATTAGATTTCGTTCTAAATGCTTAATCCCTATGTAGAAACGTTAGTTAAGCAAGATTATCGTATTTTTAAAAAAATCTAATGATAGGATTTTTCATAAAATTGAAAAAACCGTAAAATGTCAAGAGTAAAGTGCCCTTATTTTAAACAATGTATCGTTCTAAATGCTTAATCCCTATGTAAAAAAGTTATTTAAGCAAGAATATGTTATTGAAAAAAATTAGAAAAATTTATTTTAGCCGTAAATCGAAAATAATGGGGACACCGGAGCTGTTCGAAGCGCCGAGACGCGCCGCGTACGGCCGAATATTTTCAAAGTCCCAACGTACCGATCAAGAGTAAAGTACCAATTTCCTACATTAGATTTCGTTCTAAATGCTTAATCCCTATGTAAAAACGTTAGTTAAGCAAGAATATCGTATTTTTAAAAAAATCTAATGATAGGATTTTCCAGAAAATTGAAAAAACCGAAAAATGTCAAGAGTAAAGTGCCATTTTCTGACATTAGATTTCGTTCTAAATGCTTAATCCCTATGTAGAAACGTTAGTTATGCAAGATTATCGTATTTTTAAAAAAATCTAATGATAGGATTTTTCAGAAAATTGAAAAAACCGTAAAATGTCAAGAGTAAAGTGCCCTTATTTTAAACATTATATCGTTCTAAATGCTTAATCCCTATGTAAAAAAGTTATCTAAGCAAGAATATGTTATTGAATAAAATGAGAAAAATTTATTTTAGCCGTAAATCGAAAATAATGGGTCGAGCGAATCGGTCGATTGCGCCGAGACGCGCTATGATGCAACAGACGAGCGATTGGAACGCCCGAATATTTTCAAAGTCCCAACGTACCGATCAAGAGTAAAGTACCATTTTCCTACATTAGATTTCGTTCTAAATGCTTAATCCCTATGTAAAAACGTTAGTTAAGCAAGAATATCGTATTTTAAAAAAAATCTAATGATAGGATTTTCCAGAAAATTGAAAAAACCGAAAAATGTCAAGAGTAAAGTGCCATTTTCTGACATTAGATTTCGTTCTAAATGCTTAATCCCTATGTAGAAACGTTAGTTAAGCAAGATTATCGTATTTTTAAAAAAATCTAATGATAGGATTTTTCATAAAATTGAAAAAACCGTAAAATGTCAAGAGTAAAGTGCCCTTATTTTAAACATTATATCGTTCTAAATGCTTAATCCCTATGTAAAAAAGTTATCTAAGCAAGAATATGTTATTGAATGAAATGAGAAAAATTTATTTTTGCCGTAAATCGAAAATAATGGGTCGAGCGAATCGGTCGATTGCGCCGAGACGCGCTATGATGCAACAGACGAGCGATTGGAACGCCCGAATATTTTCAAAGTCCCAACGTACCGATCAAGAGTAAAGTACCATTTTCCTACATTAGATTTCGTTCTAAATGCTTAATCCCTATGTAAAAACGTTAGTTAAGCAAGAATATCGTATTTTTAAAAAAATCTAATGATAGGATTTTCCAGAAAATTGAAAAAACCGAAAAATGTCAAGAGTAAAGTGCCATTTTCTGACATTAGATTTCGTTCTAAATGCTTAATCCCTATGTAGAAACGTTAGTTAAGCAAGAATATCGTATTTTTAAAAAAATCTAATGATAGGATTTTTCAGAAAATTGAAAAAACCGTAAAATGTCAAGAGTAAAGTGCCATTATTTTAAACAATGTATCGTTCTAAATGCTTAATCCCTATGTAAAAAAGTTATTTAAGCAAGAATATGTAATTGAAAAAAATTAGAAGAATTTATTTTAGCCGTAAATCGAAAATAATGGGGACACCGGAGCTGTTCGAAGCGCCGAGACGCGCCGCGTACGGCCGAATATTTTCAAAGTCCCAACGTACCGATCAAGAGTAAAGTACCATTTTCCTACATTAGATTTCGTTCTAAATGCTTAATCCCTATGTAAAAACGTTAGTTAAGCAAGAATATCGTATTTTTAAAAAAATCTAATGATAGGATTTTCCAGAAAATTGAAAAAACCGAAAAATGTCAAGAGTAAAGTGCCATTTTCTGACATTAGATTTCGTTCTAAATGCTTAATCCCTATGTAGAAACGTTAGTTAAGCAAGAATATCGTATTTTTAAAAAAATCTAATGATAGGATTTTTCATAAAATTGAAAAAACCGTAAAATGTCAAGAGTAAAGTGCCCTTATTTTAAACATTATATCGTTCTAAATGCTTAATCCCTATGTAAAAAAGTTATCTAAGCAAGAATATGTTATTGAATAAAATGAGAAAAATTTATTTTAGCCGTAAATCGAAAATAATGGGGACACCGGAGCTGTTCGAAGCGCCGAGCGCGCCGCGTACGCCCGAATATTTTCAAAGTCCCAACGTACCGGTCAAGAGTAAAGTACCATTTTCCTACATTAGATTTCGTTCTAAATGCTTAATCCCTATGTAAAAACGTTAGTTAAGCAAGAATATCGTATTTTAAAAAAAATCTAATGATAGGATTTTCCAGAAAATTGAAAAAACCGAAAAATGTCAAGAGTAAAGTGCCATTTTCTGACATTAGATTTCGTTCTAAATGCTTAATCCCTATGTAGAAACGTTAGTTATGCAAGATTATCGTATTTTTAAAAAAATCTAATGATAGGATTTTTCAGAAAATTGAAAAAACCGTAAAATGTCAAGAGTAAAGTGCCCTTATTTTAAACATTATATCGTTCTAAATGCTTAATCCCTATGTAAAAAAGTTATCTAAGCAAGAATATGTTATTGAATAAAATGAGAAAAATTTATTTTAGCCGTAAATCGAAAATAATGGGTCGAGCGAATCGGTCGATTGCGCCGAGACGCGCTATGATGCAACAGACGAGCGATTGGAACGCCCGAATATTTTCAAAGTCCCAACGTACCGGTCAAGAGTAAAGTACCATTTTCCTACATTAGATTTCGTTCTAAATGCTTAATCCCTATGTAAAAACGTTAGTTAAGCAAGAATATCGTATTTTAAAAAAAATCTAATGATAGGATTTTCCAGAAAATTGAAAAAACCGAAAAATGTCAAGAGTAAAGTGCCATTTTCTGACATTAGATTTCGTTCTAAATGCTTAATCCCTATGTAGAAACGTTAGTTAAGCAAGAATATCGTATTTTTAAAAAAATCTAATGATAGGATTTTTCAGAAAATTGAAAAAACCGTAAAATGTCAAGAGTAAAGTGCCATTATTTTAAACAATGTATCGTTCTAAATGCTTAATCCCTATGTAAAAAAGTTATTTAAGCAAGAATATGTAATTGAAAAAAATTAGAAGAATTTATTTTAGCCGTAAATCGAAAATAATGGGGACACCGGAGCTGTTCGAAGCGCCGAGACGCGCCGCGTACGGCCGAATATTTTCAAAGTCCCAACGTACCGATCAAGAGTAAAGTACCATTTTCCTACATTAGATTTCGTTCTAAATGCTTAATCCCTATGTAAAAACGTTAGTTAAGCAAGAATATCGTATTTTTAAAAAAATCTAATGATAGGATTTTCCAGAAAATTGAAAAAACCGAAAAATGTCAAGAGTAAAGTGCCATTTTCTGACATTAGATTTCGTTCTAAATGCTTAATCCCTATGTAGAAACGTCAGTTAAGCAAGAATATCGTATTTTTAAAAAAATCTAATGATAGGATTTTTCATAAAATTGAAAAAACCGTAAAATGTCAAGAGTAAAGTGCCCTTATTTTAAACATTATATCGTTCTAAATGCTTAATCCCTATGTAAAAAAGTTATCTAAGCAAGAATATGTTATTGAATAAAATGAGAAAAATTTATTTTAGCCGTAAATCGAAAATAATGGGGACACCGGAGCTGTTCGAAGCGCCGAGCGCGCCGCGTACGCCCGAATATTTTCAAAGTCCCAACGTACCGATCAAGAGTAAAGTACCATTTTCCTACATTAGATTTCGTTCTAAATGCTTAATCCCTATGTAAAAACGTTAGTTAAGCAAGAATATCGTATTTTAAAAAAAATCTAATGATAGGATTTTCCAGAAAATTGAAAAAACCGAAAAATGTCAAGAGTAAAGTGCCATTTTCTGACATTAGATTTCGTTCTAAATGCTTAATCCCTATGTAGAAACGTTAGTTAAGCAAGATTATCGTATTTTTAAAAAAATCTAATGATAGGATTTTTCATAAAATTGAAAAAACCGTAAAATGTCAAGAGTAAAGTGCCCTTATTTTAAACATTATATCGTTCTAAATGCTTAATCCCTATGTAAAAAAGTTATCTAAGCAAGAATATGTTATTGAATAAAATGAGAAAAATTTATTTTAGCCGTAAATCGAAAATAATGGGTCGAGCGAATCGGTCGATTGCGCCGAGACGCGCTATGATGCAACAGACGAGCGATTGGAACGCCCGAATATTTTCAAAGTCCCAACGTACCGATCAAGAGTAAAGTACCATTTTCCTACATTAGATTTCGTTCTAAATGCTTAATCCCTATGTAAAAACGTTAGTTAAGCAAGAATATCGTATTTTTAAAAAAATCTAATGATAGGATTTTCCAGAAAATTGAAAAAACCGAAAAATGTCAAGAGTAAAGTGCCATTTTCTGACATTAGATTTCGTTCTAAATGCTTAATCCCTATGTAGAAACGTTAGTTAAGCAAGAATATCGTATTTTTAAAAAAATCTAATGATAGGATTTTTCAGAAAATTGAAAAAACCGTAAAATGTCAAGAGTAAAGTGCCATTATTTTAAACAATGTATCGTTCTAAATGCTTAATCCCTATGTAAAAAAGTTATTTAAGCAAGAATATGTAATTGAAAAAAATTAGAAGAATTTATTTTAGCCGTAAATCGAAAATAATGGGGACACCGGAGCTGTTCGAAGCGCCGAGACGCGCCGCGTACGGCCGAATATTTTCAAAGTCCCAACGTACCGATCAAGAGTAAAGTACCATTTTCCTACATTAGATTTCGTTCTAAATGCTTAATCCCTATGTAAAAACGTTAGTTAAGCAAGAATATCGTATTTTTAAAAAAATCTAATGATAGGATTTTCCAGAAAATTGAAAAAACCGAAAAATGTCAAGAGTAAAGTGCCATTTTCTGACATTAGATTTCGTTCTAAATGCTTAATCCCTATGTAGAAACGTTAGTTAAGCAAGAATATCGTATTTTTAAAAAAATCTAATGATAGGATTTTTCATAAAATTGAAAAAACCGTAAAATGTCAAGAGTAAAGTGCCCTTATTTTAAACATTATATCGTTCTAAATGCTTAATCCCTATGTAAAAAAGTTATCTAAGCAAGAATATGTTATTGAATAAAATGAGAAAAATTTATTTTAGCCGTAAATCGAAAATAATGGGGACACCGGAGCTGTTCGAAGCGCCGAGCGCGCCGCGTACGCCCGAATATTTTCAAAGTCCCAACGTACCGATCAAGAGTAAAGTACCATTTTCCTACATTAGATTTCGTTCTAAATGCTTAATCCCTATGTAAAAACGTTAGTTAAGCAAGAATATCGTATTTTTAAAAAAATCTAATGATAGGATTTTCCAGAAAATTGAAAAAACCGAAAAATGTCAAGAGTAAAGTGCCATTTTCTGACATTAGATTTCGTTCTAAATGCTTAATCCCTATGTAGAAACGTTAGTTATGCAAGATTATCGTATTTTTAAAAAAATCTAATGATAGGATTTTTCAGAAAATTGAAAAAACCGTAAAATGTCAAGAGTAAAGTGCCCTTATTTTAAACATTATATCGTTCTAAATGCTTAATCCCTATGTAAAAAAGTTATCTAAGCAAGAATATGTTATTGAATAAAATGAGAAAAATTTATTTTAGCCGTAAATCGAAAATAATGGGTCGAGCGAATCGGTCGATTGCGCCGAGACGCGCTATGATGCAACAGACGAGCGATTGGAACGCCCGAATATTTTCAAAGTCCCAACGTACCGATCAAGAGTAAAGTACCATTTTCCTACATTAGATTTCGTTCTAAATGCTTAATCCCTATGTAAAAACGTTAGTTAAGCAAGAATATCGTATTTTAAAAAAAATCTAATGATAGGATTTTCCAGAAAATTGAAAAAACCGAAAAATGTCAAGAGTAAAGTGCCATTTTCTGACATTAGATTTCGTTCTAAATGCTTAATCCCTATGTAGAAACGTTAGTTAAGCAAGAATATCGTATTTTTAAAAAAATCTAATGATAGGATTTTTCATAAAATTGAAAAAACCGTAAAATGTCAAGAGTAAAGTGCCCTTATTTTAAACATTATATCGTTCTAAATGCTTAATCCCTATGTAAAAAAGTTATCTAAGCAAGAATATGTTATTGAATAAAATGAGAAAAATTTATTTTAGCCGTAAATCGAAAATAATGGGTCGAGCGAATCGGTCGATTGCGCCGAGACGCGCTATGATGCAACAGACGAGCGATTGGAACGCCCGAATATTTTCAAAGTCCCAACGTACCGATCAAGAGTAAAGTACCATTTTCCTACATTAGATTTCGTTCTAAATGCTTAATCCCTATGTAAAAACGTTAGTTAAGCAAGAATATCGTATTTTTAAAAAAATCTAATGATAGGATTTTCCAGAAAATTGAAAAAACCGAAAAATGTCAAGAGTAAAGTGCCATTTTCTGACATTAGATTTCGTTCTAAATGCTTAATCCCTATGTAGAAACGTTAGTTAAGCAAGAATATCGTATTTTTAAAAAAATCTAATGATAGGATTTTTCATAAAATTGAAAAAACCGTAAAATGTCAAGAGTAAAGTGCCCTTATTTTAAACATTATATCGTTCTAAATGCTTAATCCCTATGTAAAAAAGTTATCTAAGCAAGAATATGTTATTGAATAAAATGAGAAAAATTTATTTTAGCCGTAAATCGAAAATAATGGGGACACCGGAGCTGTTCGAAGCGCCGAGCGCGCCGCGTACGCCCGAATATTTTCAAAGTCCCAACGTACCGATCAAGAGTAAAGTACCATTTTCCTACATTAGATTTCGTTCTAAATGCTTAATCCCTATGTAAAAACGTTAGTTAAGCAAGAATATCGTATTTTAAAAAAAATCTAATGATAGGATTTTCCAGAAAATTGAAAAAACCGAAAAATGTCAAGAGTAAAGTGCCATTTTCTGACATTAGATTTCGTTCTAAATGCTTAATCCCTATGTAGAAACGTTAGTTATGCAAGATTATCGTATTTTTAAAAAAATCTAATGATAGGATTTTTCAGAAAATTGAAAAAACCGTAAAATGTCAAGAGTAAAGTGCCCTTATTTTAAACATTATATCGTTCTAAATGCTTAATCCCTATGTAAAAAAGTTATCTAAGCAAGAATATGTTATTGAATAAAATGAGAAAAATTTATTTTAGCCGTAAATCGAAAATAATGGGTCGAGCGAATCGGTCGATTGCGCCGAGACGCGCTATGATGCAACAGCCGAGCGATTGGAACGCCCGAATATTTTCAAAGTCCCAACGTACCGGTCAAGAGTAAAGTACCATTTTCCTACATTAGATTTCGTTCTAAATGCTTAATCCCTATGTAAAAACGTTAGTTAAGCAAGAATATCGTATTTTAAAAAAAATCTAATGATAGGATTTTCCAGAAAATTGAAAAAACCGAAAAATGTCAAGAGTAAAGTGCCATTTTCTGACATTAGATTTCGTTCTAAATGCTTAATCCCTATGTAGAAACGTTAGTTAAGCAAGAATATCGTATTTTTAAAAAAATCTAATGATAGGATTTTTCATAAAATTGAAAAAACCGTAAAATGTCAAGAGTAAAGTGCCCTTATTTTAAACATTATATCGTTCTAAATGCTTAATCCCTATGTAAAAAAGTTATCTAAGCAAGAATATGTTATTGAATAAAATGAGAAAAATTTATTTTAGCCGTAAATCGAAAATAATGGGTCGAGCGAATCGGTCGATTGCGCCGAGACGCGCTATGATGCAACAGACGAGCGATTGGAACGCCCGAATATTTTCAAAGTCCCAACGTACCGATCAAGAGTAAAGTACCATTTTCCTACATTAGATTTCGTTCTAAATGCTTAATCCCTATGTAAAAACGTTAGTTAAGCAAGAATATCGTATTTTTAAAAAAATCTAATGATAGGATTTTCCAGAAAATTGAAAAAACCGAAAAATGTCAAGAGTAAAGTGCCATTTTCTGACATTAGATTTCGTTCTAAATGCTTAATCCCTATGTAGAAACGTTAGTTAAGCAAGAATATCGTATTTTTAAAAAAATCTAATGATAGGATTTTTCAGAAAATTGAAAAAACCGTAAAATGTCAAGAGTAAAGTGCCCTTATTTTAAACATTATATCGTTCTAAATGCTTAATCCCTATGTAAAAAAGTTATCTAAGCAAGAATGTGTTATTGAATAAAATGAGAAAAATTTATTTTAGCCGTAAATCGAAAAAAAGTCTGTTCGTTTCTCTGTCTCTCTCGCGCGATCGAAGTATTGATGTTTCCCGGCAAAGTAATGGGATATTAATTAAACTTTATACACGAAATTACTCGTTTTGATCCCCGCTACACAGCCGTATACTTTTTATAATTTTGTGGAATCGGGAACCTTGAAATATTTAACATAACGCGGATCGACTGTCTCTGTCTCTTTCTAGATCGGAATAATCGATGTTTCCCGGCAAACTATTGGGAGTTTAATTAAACTTTATACATGAAATTACTCGTTTTGATCCCCGCTACACAGCCGTATACTTTTTATAATTTTGTGGAATCGGTAACCTGGAGATATTTAACATAACGCGGATCGTCTATCTCTGTCTCTTTCTAGATCGGAATAATCGATGTTTCCCGGCAAAGTAATGGGAGATTAATTAAACTTTATACACGAAATTACTCGTTTTGATCCCCGCTACACAGCCGTATACTTTTTATAATTTTGTGGAATCGGAAACCTTGAAATATTTAACATAACGCGGATCGACTGTCTCTGTCTCTTTCTAGATCGGAATAATCGATGTTTCCCGGCAAACTATTGGGAGTTTAATTAAACTTTATACATGAAATTACTCGTTTTGATCCCCGCTACACAGCCGTATACTTTTTATAATTTTGTGGAATCGGTAACCTGGAGATATTTAACATAACGCGGATCGTCTATCTCTGTCTCTTTCTAGATCGGAAGAATCGATGTTTCCCGGCAAACTAATGGGAGTTTAATTAAACTTTATGCATCAAATCATTCAGTTTGACTCCTGCAACACAACCAAACACTCTCTGTAATTTTCTGAACTGAAAAACCACTGAAATTGCGCTCGAAATGCGGAGCGACGGGTCGACGCGTCTGCACTGTGCGACAGCTAGTCAAAACGTCCGAACAGCGTATTGTTTTCGATCTCTTGGTATAATATTCGTATTCCTTGCTGTGTATAGCTTCCGATCGATTATTGCAATGGTCAAAGTTCCAGCGGCGTAATGCTTTCCATAAGATTACATTAATATAACCAGCGGCATATTGCTTTCTATCTTGTAATGAAAATTTTATAACCAAGTACCAACGGCGTATTGCTTTCGTTCGGATAATGGAGATTTTACAACCAAGTACCAGCGGTTTCTGTCTTATAATTAAATTATTATAATAAAATAAAGTACCAGCGGCGTGTTACTTTCGTTCGGATAATGGAGATTTTACAACCAAGTATCAGCGGTTTCTGTCTTATAATTAAATTATTATAATAAAATAAAGTACCAGCGGCGTGTTACTTTCGTTCGGATAATGGAGATTTTATGTCCAGCGGCGTAGTGCTTTCTATCTTGTAATGTAATTCTTATTACAAAGTACCAGCGGCGTATTGCTTTTTTACCAGCGGCGTATTGCTTCGTACCAGCGGCGTATTGCTTTTTTTTCCAGCGGCGTATTGGTTCGTACCAGCGGCGTATTGCTTTTTTTCCAGCGGCGTATTGCTTTTTTTCCAGCGGCGTATTGGTTCGTACCAGCGGCGTATTGCTTTTTTTCCAGCGGCGTATTGTTTCGTACCAGCGGC